>NW_026535952.1:2500-132500 GCF_028551555.1 Melozone crissalis | reverse complement strand
AAGCATCTCCAAACACAAGAAGGCACAGAGGTGATTTGGAGTAATTAGCAAAGATTTTAGCTCAGCTGGTGAGAGTGTGGTGCTAATAACACCAAGGTTGTGGGTTCAACCCCTGTATGGACTTGGTGATCCTTGTGGGTCCTTCCCAGCTAAGAATGTTCTGTGATTTATAAAGAGAAAATCATGCTCAATAACCCAATGGCCTCCTACAAGGAGATGATTTAGGGTAGGAAAGATCGGCAGATGTTGGTGGCTCAGCTTCAGTAAGGCTCTAGTCGGGAAGGATAACCACAGTCACAGTTCCACAGTGATTTGGATTGACAGGAACTTAAAATCACCTATCTCCAGCCCCCTGCCATGGACAGGGACACTTCTCACTGGACCAGGTTGCTCCAAGCCCCATCCAAACTGGCCTTGAGCTCCTCCAGTAACCAGATGGGTTAAACCCTCCTCACGTCACCTTTATGAACACCTGCATGGGGTGATTTTTCCTCCTTTCATTAAATTGAATGACACCTTAGGTAACTGCAGAGAATGTCAGTCCCACAGCTGGTGCACAGTCACTGATTTTAAAGCCAGGGTGTTAGTTATCCTTTAAAATACTCATTTTCACAAGCTGCAGTGTAATTTTATATTTAACATTTCAAAGTTTGTGATACTCTTCTCCTCGATGATGTTCTCTTTGATGACCAAGAACAGGGTCCCATCTATTACTGAGGATGGAAGTCTTTGGCTGCCACTAATTTGCCATGGGGTCACAGGTTCACAAAGCAGACAAGGTACAATTTCCAGTTTATAGCATTTATACCTGCCTGCCTTACAAAATCTAAACACTTTCCAGAAGCTCATCAGGCAATGCTACAAACCCTCTCTGATGGGCTCTACTGGAGGTGTCTGTGAGGTGAGGGACCCAGTATAGAGCAGGGAGACAGAAACTCTGGGTGGATAACTGAACAGCCTAAGTAATTAACAATATGAGCAACTTGAATAAAAATGTTGTAAATTTCTGGTGACTGGTAACTTCTCAGTGGAAACATGTTTGTGAGGGGCTTTGCTTTGGGTTTCTTTTTGTTTTGTTTTGTTTTAATGTTTTGTTTGTGTTTTAGTGGGTTTTGGTTGTGGGTTAGGGTTTTTTTCCCTAACATATGTTATTAAATCAAGGAAAAGATAATTCAGTGAAGTTCTATGGTGTGTTTTACAAGATGACAGTCCAACTCACAGTACTCCTTCTGTTGGTTTGGGGTTTATGACTGCTAGCAACTGCATTGCTGGATCATTTAAACCCTAGAGTTCTGAAGATTATACCCACAGTTATATGTGTGTTTAGACTGTAGATCTTATAATTACTAGATATAATTAAACAAAAGGGTCAACAAGATTCAAGGACTGGAGTTTTTCAAGGATAAGAATATTCAGTGTTACATTATCATGGATTGCAAACAAAAAACCCAGCCTTAATTATGTGAGCACGTCTCTGTTATGTCAAAATCTCCCCTCTTTCAGTTTAAAACCATTATCCCGTGTCCTGTCACTGAAGGCAAAATATGATCTCAGGCAACTGAACATTCTCCATTCATCCTGGATCTGACAAACCTGAAAAAGTGTTCAAAGTGAAATCCCACGAGCAGGGAGCACCACAGTAGAGGAATCAGGAAAATCTGTGTTGTGTTTTAACCTGAGCAGGAAGGCTCAGATGGCATTGGGAATCATTTCTTCAGCAGGAAGGCTGGTCAAGCACTGCAACAGACTTTCCAGAGAGATGGTCAGTGCCCCAGGCCTGTCAGTGTTTAAGAGGCACTGCCCAAATGCCATCCTTTGAAATGCTGCTCTTGAAATCCTCAGAGTGTGTTACTTGAGATTGCAATAACACAATAGGTAAGAAATTTCTGCGTTAGTGATGGGGAGAAGAAAGAGAAGAATGAAACAAGGCAAAGAGAAAGAAGAGGTTATTTGCTGTTCCTTTCCTGGGGGAGGGAGCAGAGAGATCTCACAAAGACACGGCCGAGCACAGGAGGAGGAAAGAGTCTGAGGAATGAGCTGAAACAGGTCAAATCCACCTGAAATGAAGGAGGAGGAAATAAGCCAAACTTCGAACCTTCCCCTTTTAAATTAGGAAGATGGCAGAGTGAAAGTGGGAGGGAGCAGTGCAGGAGGTGAAGGAGATCCTGGAAGTCTTTAAAGGCCGAGGATTTTCAGGGGTTAGATTGTAATGGAAGAGAAGGAGAAAGCTGATCAAGGGCAGAGAACATCAGAGCATGAAGAGAATTAGCCAGAGGAGAAGAGTGAGCCGTGGCTGAGCAGAAGCAGAGAAAGAGCAGGAACCGAACAAAGGAAGGCACGCAGGGTGGCTCTGGTGAGAGCAACGCCCAAAGCTGAGCACAGCGCTGCTCTGAGGAGAAGGTGGGAGGAAGCAGGGTAGAGGGAAAGGCAGCAATGGAAAAGCAGCAGGGCAGCACTCCCCTGGCTCCCGACTCAGTTCAAACAGCATGAGTTATCAATTCAGACCTGAGCAATGTCAAATAAAGGCACTGAGGCTGCTAAAGGGCTCGGGACATGCACAGGGAGACCATGAAGGTGCCAGAGACAGATCCATTTCTTACCAAGTGCATTTCAGAAACAGCAGGAAAAAGCAAGGTGATATTAAAATCAGCAACATGACCAGTTGAATAAGCAGAAAAGAGGAAAGAAGCATTAATCAAATTAAGGGGGACAGAAGGAAGCAGCAGCTCTTGCAAATGGATGCAGAATTTAAATTTATACTTACCATGGGAAAACAAAAACAAGGCAGAGAAAGGAACTAGCAAGGGCAATGGGAACCGCTAATAGATAAGGGTAACAAGATGGAAAAACAGCATCAGCAAGATGGGAGGAATAAAAAAGTAAGAACGGCATATAAACAAGAACCCTCCCTCAAAAAAAATCATTTGAAAGATACTAAGCAGACAATTTTCATAGTAGGACCTCAGGGTGCACGACTGTACCAGAGGAAAAGTGCCTGATTGCAGGGGAAGGCATAAAAATTACAACTAAACAGAATTTCAAGAATGTATTCCTAAGGGTTTGTTAAACTATGGGAGAGGGCAGAAAAAGTACTAGAAATTATAACTATGTATTAACACTCCACAAAGCTACAAATTTATGAAAAATGTATAAAAAGCAAAACTCTTCAGGCATCACTCCAGCAAGGAGCCTTTCCCAGAGGATAAGAACGTGCTCCTCTGCTGCAGTGCCTCCCTGTGACAGACTGGGTCAGGTCTGCACTGTTTATCAACACTGCAGCTGCCAGCAAACTGTCTGCTCTGCACTGGTGGCAGAAAATTAAAACCTTCCTTGGTGCTGCTTTCTCCTCTCAGAACAGAAAGTGCCTTCCTCCCTGTTATGAAACCCATCCCCAGCCCAGAACAGAGGCTGGAAGTTTCTGGCAGCTGCAGATCTCACCACAAGAAAAGCAGGGGCCAGCACAATTCATCCTGTTTCCTCCCTTGCCATCCACGTGTGGGGCCCCAAGGTGGTGACACTGTGGCTCAGATGCTGCAAGGCCAAACTCATGGAGCAGAGGCTCCCTGGGGACTGAGGAGGTGCCTGTGCCAGGCTGGGGGATCCTGGAAGCAGAAATGGCAGCAGGGTGAAACCGTGACAAGGAGATGCTGCAGAACCGGGAGCCAGAACATGAAGGACGTTCCCTGTGCTAGTCCTGTCCATCTAAACCTCCTGGGAATAAATGGGGGTGTGATTCTGGTTTAGACATCATGGGGATGGGGAATTCTAACCTGGGGAAAGCAGCACTACATTGCTGACCAACCTTGCAATACTGGTGATCCTGGAAACATCAGGAAATTGCTAAGAAATAATGTCAGCTGCCAGCAGACAGGGTGGATGCACCATGGAGCTGGGAGCTTGACAAAAGCTGCTCACAGTCCAAATACAGATTGGATTTCATTTTCTGAAAGTCTTGTTGTAGATCCATACTAGTCAGTTTTACAACCATTTTACAACTGAAGAGACTCTGTGCTCTCAGCCTCTGAATGCAGAGGAGAATTTAAGGAATTAGTGATTGCATTAGGTGACCATTGTGAATCACAACTCCTTTCAACTAACTCCTAACCAAGAAGGGTTTGAAATGCTGATCCCAGAACACTAACATTATGCCAGTAATCATTTTTACTGAAATAAATGTAAGTAATGCCAATCCTTCTTGCAGCTGAACTAGATGATTATTGGTCTCTTTCAACTGTTCTATTTTTCATATATGCTTCAAAACGCCTTTTGGCCTAGCTGTCTCATTGAAGTGGAACCTCTGCTTTGTTGGTCACCCAATGCAATCACTAATTCCTTTAATTCCTGCTTTCCAGGACACAGACACCAGTCTGCACCCGTGAAGTGCTGTGTGGCACTGTCCTGGAAACAGCCCTACTGCTGGCAATAATCTATTGGGAAAGCACAACAGAGTTTAAGTCAGAAGTTGATTAATCACTGATCAGTGTTCAATCAGCTCTTCGTGTGCTACTGACAAAGGTCTCACAGACATCACCTACTTCTCTCTGATGTGTCAAAAAATCCTTTTTTTTCCCTTCATGCTTTTCCCCTTGGAGGTATGAAATTTGGTCTTATCCCCATTTTACAGACAGGGAATTGAGACAGAGGTGAGGAGGAAACAATGGAAGAGCCAGATTTTTGAAAGCTTTCAAGTCACCAAAGAAACTGTGAAACAGTCAGTGTGTAACTTGTGCATTTGGAGAGAGAACAAGGCAGGGTCTTTATCTCTGAAACACAAAAGGAGCTCTGAGAGGCTGAGTCTGCTGAGCACAGCAGCTGCAGGAGCAGCAGCCCAAACACCAGGTCCCTAAAGGCAGGCATAAAGGTGACTTTTGGAACTTCAGCTTCCCTCCATGGAAGTCAAAGGCTTCTGTCTTGCCCAGTAACTCTTTGGAAAAAGTTCAGTACACCGTGTAATAACTCAAACTGCAGTTTGGCCTGTACAGACGATGCCTAGAGAGGCAGACCTGGGACAGAGGCGGGACAGAGTTACAGGAATAAAGCAGGGATTTATTAAAAGGCATTTAAAGGATGCACCTTGGGCAGCACAAGTGCCTGGCTGTGGCTCCACTCAATGATGGATGATGGGTCACAACTTTCACACTTTTATAAGTTTTGGTCCATTTCCATATTGGGTTTAATTGTCCAGTTACAGCTCCAGGTTATGAGGCCTCACCCTCCCAGACTGCTCTCCTCCATTCCCTGCTGTTTGCACTTTTTGGGCCCAAAGCTGCAGCGGTGTCCTTGGTTCTGGGCTGGAAAAGGATTGTTCTGTGGGACTGAGCTGAGAGGAGAACTGCTGACACTTTATATGGAATTCAGAGTTACACACTAACGCAGTACAGAATCTGGAAAATATGAAATCTAAAACTTAAGGCATCACAGAGAGCAAAAGTAAATCCATCCAGTGTTTCAAGGTCTCTGAACAGCACAGACATACCTGCAACACAGCAGCACGTGCAGTGCCAGTTTATCAGGAGTACCACGCCATGAGCGCCATCCATGCTCATTCACAAAATGCAGAGAATCACTGAATGTGAATGCAATAGACACATTTGGTAACGTGCCCTTAAAACAGGGAAAGCAGCAGGTGGCACAGGAGCTCTGTGGAGGGTGAGCAGATGAAGAGTGCTCCCACTGAGCAGAGGAAGGCAGGTGGACCTCAGCACCCCTTGGTGCGGAGCTTGAGACTGTCCTCCTGCAAGAAGACATAATTTTCAGAACTCTAATAATTTTTCCAAAATTGCTGATTCCAGCAGTGCCTAAAGTCTCTTGTCTTTCAACATGAACTGGATAACACAACTTTAAGAAGTCTTGAATTACTAGCAAGTAGATTTTAAAAGACCACGATATTGAGTAAAAATAAAACACAGGGAAGCAAAATATCCTGGGACATCAACGTACCTCCACTGGTGGTATTCCAAATCAATTGGAATCAATTTCATTTCTTGGGAATATACATTGGCTGTACAGTTAATGGCAGTCACCATTCCCTCTGTCAATGTGTGGCCAACCCTTCCACTACTCTGTCCAGGGCTGATACTGTAGTATCAAACAATTTCACAGGACATGTCATTTTCATCCTATAAATGTCAGCACTCTGGTACTTCCCCCAGATCCTCTGTCCAAGTTCTCTGCAAAACAAGAACAACAGAAAAACAAAAACTCCCATCTTCAGCATTCTCGTTTGCCACATCTCCTCAAGTGTTGATTCACAAACCCATCTCACTGTAATACCAGTGCGAAACCTATCCAGACTAGCATTTCAGCACATCCATATCTCACTTCCTCCTCCTCTACTGCAGTCTCCACAAGCAATAAAACAAAGCACTCTTGAAAGCCCTCACAACTGTTTCCTGCACTTTCCTTGTCACTTCTGTGACAAGACGGGATGATTGTTTCTTCTCTTCACCGATGACATCACTGCCGTTATATCTAAGGATATCTTCTAAAATTCCTTTCTATCACTCTTTTTGATGGAGACAAGATTCCAGTGAACATCAAAGAATGAGAAAATCACGGTATTTTCCTGGACAGTGATGGGGTTTTCTGGAGATGTTTACACTATAAACAATGATCAGGAAGCATGTCTCGTGTGACCAGGTTCCTGTGGTTGCTGTTAGCGATCAGGGCCGGTGGATGGGTCCTGTGCCGGCTGCCCCTGCCCGTGTCACCGGGATGGACCCGATGGTTCCCGCCCCGCGGGCGGCACCGGCAGTGCCAGGCCGGGCCCGCAGGGGGCGCGCTCCACGGGCGGCACCGGCACTGCCACGCCGGGCCCGCAGGGGGCGCGCTCCGCGCTCTCTGCCTCCGGCGCTGCGCTTGCGCTTCCGGTCGGTGTCGGTGCGGCGTGCGCAGGATGGGCCGCGGGCGTCCCGGCGCTGTGAGTGACCCCCGGGCGGTGAGTGACACCCGGTGCTGTGAGTGACCCCCGCTCCGAGTGCCACCCCCGGGCCGTGACCACCCCCGCGCCGTTAGTGACCCCCAGGCCGTGAGTGGTCCCCGGGCCGTGAGTGACCCCGGGCCCGAGTGACCCCTGCTCCGTGAGCTACCCCCGGGCCCTAAGCCACCCCCGGGGGTCCGCTGCCGCGGGGAACAGCGCGGGGAGCCTCGGCCCGGCTGCTTCGGAGAGCGAGGGGAAGCGGAGGCTGGGTCGGAGGGGATCCGACGGCGGCGGGCGCTGCCGTCGGCTCCCCTCGGGGTCCTTCCGGGGCTGCCCGGCCCCGCCATCCCGCGCGTTTCTGGGGTCGCGGTGCCGGCCGGGAGCGGCAGCAGAGCCGTGTCATTGTCCCGGCAGGTGCAGGGCACCGGCGGCAGCAGCGCCGTCAGCAAGTGCTCGGCGGCAGCGCGGGGCTACATCCAGGACCGGTTCCTGCGGCTCCTGGCGGGGCGGCGGCGGCGGCGGGCGCCCCTGATCCACCGGTGAGGAGCGAGGGCTCGGCAGCGCCTGCGGCTGCTCCGGTGCCCGCGGGGCGCGGAGGGGATCTCGGCCTCTCGGACTGCAGAGAGCCGGAGCGACAGCACGGAATGGGGGGAGCGGCTTTGAGCTGAGAGAGAGTCGGTCTGGGTTACATATCGGTTGGGAGATCTGCCCTGTGAGGGTGGCGGGGCCCTGGCTCTCCGGTGCCCAGAGCGGCTGTGGCTGCTGAAAGTGTCCATGGCCGGGTTGGGCACCTGGAGCAGCCTGGGACAGTGGCAGGTGTCCCTGCCGTGGCAGGGGTGGAACGAGAGCAGCTTCAGGTCCCTTCCACCACAACCCTCATGCTTGGAGCTGTCAGCTGAGCAAGGCACAGCCTCTCAAACACAGTTCAGGCAAAGTACAGAGCGGCAGAGTGGCAACGTGCAGTGCCCTGTCTCGCAGTAGTGTAACCTTGTTAGACTGTTAATATAATGTTAATGGCTTCTGGACCAAAACTGAATGGTTTGTCTTGAGAATGATATGCCGCCAGACTGGTTCCTAACTATGGTGTTCAATGCTGCTGAAAACTTTGTAATATTTGAAGATACACCAATAGTGTAATAACATCAATAGCTTTGTCATTAACTCCCCAGAATGTTACAATTTCTGTAAGGTATCTGGTGGCTCTGGGAAGCAAGATCTTTTGAGTCAGTGGTGTCTGACCAGGAGAACTTCTCCAGAGCTTTGTAACATACAAGAATGTTTTAATGTGTGTTTGCAGAGGATTCTAGGCTGGTGACATTGTGGAATTTACGTAATTTGAGGAGAATAGTTTAATGCAATCCAAAAGTCTGTGAATTGCAAAAGGAGTTTCATTCAGGGGATAATCAAACAGTGGTGTTCAAGCAGAAGCTTGCAGGCCTATGAAGATGTGTGTGGCTTATCAGGAAACCCGCATTGACTTGTCACACAACATTGGCATGCCAAGCTGAATTCACAGGAAGAGTTCTGTATTGCATTTATCAACAATTTTGGGACATCTTAGGCTGTGAGGTCCCTGTGAGGTGTGAAGATGATAACATGCTTGTTAAAGGGGTGAAAGAAGCTGGAATATAGCCAGGTGGATCTGGGATGAAACTAACTGAAAGAGAATGCCAAGAAATAAGAGGCATCAGTCCATGCCAGGCTAGGGAAATGGTAAATGCTTTCCAGGAGTTACTCTGACTTAGTTGCATTTATTCAAAAGCCAGAGAACAGGATTCCTCTCCCGACTTTGCTTTTCCTCCCTTTTTTGTTTCCTTCTCACTACATGAGCACACACATTCATTTTGTTGTGGCATGTGGTTTGGGGCAGGAACTCAGGTATCAGCCATCTGCATTGCCAGGGAGCATCATCACTGTCAGGATTCAGCAGATATTTACTGATGCAAAACAGAACAGGTCCACCTGGGGTATCTGCACATTTTCTCTGCGTTATCTGTTGTCCTGATGGCTAATATGCACACTGATTGCAGGAGATCTGTATTTATTAGCAAGCTCTAGAGATGACAAAATCATCTCCCAGTGCAGGTATGTAAACAGGGAATTATTGGGTAGAGAATTAGACAAAAAAAAAATCTTTATTTTTTTTAAATTGAAGTTGCCAGTGCTGGAGAAATCAGGTCCTGGAGAGTGATTATAACTGAATTTGCTCCTGCAGGGGTTATTACATCCGTGCCCGTGCTGTGGATCACTGTGTTCAGGACTTCCTGCTGAAGACACAGAGCCTGCCCAGGACACAGGTGCATTTTCTCTGGGACCTCTGGCATCTCACAGTAAATGTGTGTAAAGCCTTTCTGGCATGTGGGCAGTGACTCGTTAGTGCATCTGTTGGGATCCTTTCCCCAGCAGGGCACAGAATCTGGCTGGCAGTACCCTGGCTGTCCGTGTGTCACTTTGGCAGAAGTATTGGGAGAGGGGGCAATATCCACACAAAATTCCTCTGCCTCTTGCAGGAGGTTGCCTGATTTTGTCACTCTACAGATGATATTTAATATTTTTCTCACCTAGATGCTCCAGATGCTGCTAGAGTTGAGTATAACTTTTTCTGCTGCTTTCTCTGCAGATCCTGTGTTTAGGTGCTGGCTTTGATTCCTTATACTTCCGTTTGAAGGATATGGGTCTTCTGCAGCACACTGTGGTGTATGAGGTAGATTTCCCAGATGTGGCATGCCAAAAAGCTGCTCTGATCAAAGGAGTGAAGGAGTTGTCAGCACTGGTGGGAGACGCTGGAGGGGAAGGATTAGGTATGGCATTCATGGAAGATTTTTTTGTACAAAGTGTTTAGAAGGAATAAACACAGCTCCAGCCTTCAAAAAGCAGGAGATTATAGCAGGGGAATTATGAAATCGTGGATGAAAAGGATATTCATTTTATGAAAAACATTGAAACAAATAATTTGTAAGCATTGGGAGATAACAAGAAGCCAGGATGGATTTGTCAGGAGCTGATTATATCAAACCAAGGTCAGGTTTTTCTGTTGCAATTTCTGAAAGGCTGTGTCCAGCTTGGAGCATACTGGTCCCAAACCAGTGGCAAACTGTAGCGTGTGCAGTGGGAGGTTATGAGGATGATGAAGTGATGGAGCAGGTGATGTAGGAGGGGAGGCTGAGAGCTGGTTTTGTTCAGCCGTCTGCGGAGGAGTTTGGGAGGGAGGTGAGTCTTACAGCACTCTTCAGGGTGTCCTTGCCTGTTGGGAGAGGTTAGAGAAGACAGAGCCATGCTTTTTTTGAGGGCACAAAGCAATTAGTCAAGGAACAGTTGAAAGTGGCAAAAAAGAGGAAATTCCAGTGATGTATAAAGAAAATGTTGGGGGGAGATTGTGCCACCTGAGTAGTTAAAAATGGGAACAGATTGCCTGGAAAGGTAATGGAATCTCCAGCCTTGGAGACCAAAACCACTACAGAGATAGAGCCTGACTGGACAAAGCTTTGAGCTACATGACACAGATAATTGCCATGAGGAAGTATTTGGACAAGATGACTTTTAAATCTCCCTTCCCCCCTAAATTATACAATGATTTATGGGCTTGATGGGTAAGAGACAAGACTCTCAAGTGTCTTGACTGTAATAAAACATTAGAACATTAGTTGTTATGTCTCCTGACTTTTCTTTTGCCCTCCAAGGCAGGAGAAAATGATCCTTGTGAAACTACTGCAGAATTTTGTGCCAGCTGAATGCTGAGGGGCAAAAGGAGGAATGCAAAGCGTGTGGATCACTAGAGGTTTCTCCTGCATCTGTTTTCCTCCAGCATTTCCAGTAATGCTCTAGATGATGTGCTATAGAATATGAAATGTCATAAGCCTGCAGGAAACATGGGGATTTGCAGTAAGATGAGTGGGTGTAGGAGTTTGACAAAGTACACGAATGGTCTGGCAAACATGGAATGAAATGCCATAGGGACGTATGTTAGCCTCTGCATTTAGATGGCATTGATTAATTTAAACACAGATGGAAGACTACAGAGTGTGAGTTCCTGACTCACAGGTCTCAGTGAGTAGCTCTTCCATGGGCTTGTTCCTTTCCTTCCTGAATCCATGCACATTTTTAATATTTGTGGAGTCCTGTGGCAGGGAACTCTGTCCGTACCAAGTGTCTTCAGGTGCTTAAAGGAAGGTCTCAGATAGTTGGAAATACCCTAATGTCTTTGTCCAGAGGTCAGCAAAGGATGGATGGACAAGTTAGAAGAAATTAGAGCACTGTGATGGATTTCTGAAAAAGACCATTTTACCTCCAGAAGTGTCTGCATTTGACAACAGTGTAGGTTAAGTGTCCTCAGGACAGGCACAGTTGTTGGGCTGCAGGGACAGAGTAGGTGATTTCTAAAGGTACTTTACAGTTTGCTTTGTTAATGATGTGGTTTTGACTGAAAAGGTCAAAACCAGGCCATAACTTATCCTATTCTGATGGGTTACAGAGCTATGGTAATGCTTGCAGGTCATAAACTGGAACTTATTTCTGAGGAGGGTGATCTGTGAGTCAGGTCCTGGTGCTTGCTGAGAGCTAGCATGTGCAGTTTCAGGACGCTGTGCCATTGTACAGAAATGAAATCTGTTTAGCAAACAAACCAACCAAGCCTAGGAAACCTGACAATGGTGTTCTAATTGTGAGGGGAGCCATTGAAATTCTATCAAAGCAATGATGCTTTCTTAAAGTGAAATGTGTATAAATGAGAGCCCTTTAGGTTTGATTTTGAATTACAGTGGTTCAAAAAAATTCTCTTAAAGTAAATATAATAAAGTTTTGTTGTTATAGTAAGTGTAATAATTCAATGAGAAGTCTGTAGGTGAAATTTGTATTAGGAATACAGGAGTTTTAGACCTGCATTAATGGATCACATGGCACTATCCCTTCATGGGTCATGTATTGATGGGGATTTTCTTGTACATGTTACAGAGAAATATAGTTTTTGGACATAGCCTTGTGAGTGATTGCCTGTGGGTTTGATTTTCATGTTTGCCTCTTTTTGTCTCAGTATTGCAGCAGCACCATAGTGAGGTTGCATCATTTTTATCTCCCAGGAGCCATTACCATTTCTGGAGATGATTATAAATTACTGGGAGTGGATTTATCAGAGCTCCCTGAGCTGGAGAGAACCCTGGAGGAAGCAGGACTGAACAATGAAATCCCCACCCTCTTCATCGCAGAGGTGGTGCTCACCTACATGGAGACCGCCAGGTCAGCTTGGTTCTCCTCTCTTGCCCAGGGGTAAAGGGAAAACAGCAAGCTTCTTTCTGAGTGTATCACCTTGGGCTCGGAGACCTGGTCTCTTGGAACTGAAACCTTGGGAATTCTGTGGTGTCCCAACTAGCTCCCTACATCGTAATTATGATGATGTGATTGATGTCCACATGATATCCTAAAAGGAAGGAAAGAAAGAAGAAAAATCTCAAATGAAGAATTGAGGTTTTTGTTGTTCTCATCCCCTGAGTTGTCTGTGCAGTAGTGTGTTGCCACTTGTCAGGATGCCTCAGTAGCAGCTCTGTGGTGTTGCAGAAGGATGCAGTGAGTCTGTTGTAGGGCCCTCAGTTTAATTCCTTACCACACTCTCCCAACAGGTCAGATGCCCTGATTCAGTGGGCAGCAGAGCGTTTCCCTCGGGCGTGCTTCCTGCTGTACGAGCAGGTGCAGCCACAGGACCCCTTTGGGCACATCATGCAGCAGCACTTCAGGCAGCTGAGCACGGCGCTGCGCTCGCTGGAGCTGTACCCCGACTGCCTGGCCCAGCACAGGCGCTTCCTGGCCCAGGTGAGCACTGCAGCTCCATGGTGGGCACGTTGGCACTGTACCCTGACTACCCAGCCCAGCACAGGCACCTCCTGGCCCAGGTGGGCACTGCAGCTCCATGGTGGGCTCGCTGGCACTGTACCCCGACTGCCCGGCCCAGTACAGGCACCTCCTGGCCCAGGTGGGCACTGCAGCTCCATGGTGGCCTCGCTGGCACTGTACCCTGATTGCCCTGCCCAGCACAGGCACTTCCTGACCCAGGTGGGCACTGCAGCTCCATCCAGGGCTCGCTGGGACTGTACCCTGACTGCCTGGCCCAGGTGAGCACTGCAGCTCCATGGTGGGCTCGCTGGCACTGTACCCCGACTGCCCGGCCCAGCACGGTCGCTTCCTGGCCCAGGTGAGCACTGCAGCTCCATGGTGGCCTCGCTGGCACTGTACCCCGACTGCCCGGCCCAGCACGGTCGCTTCCTGGCCCAGGTGAGCACTGCAGCTCCATGGTGGCCTCGCTGGCACTGTACCCTGACTGCCTGGCCCAGGTGAGCACTGCAGCTCCATGGTGGGCTCGCTGGCACTGTACCCCGACTGCCCGGCCCAGCACGGTCGCTTCCTGGCCCAGGTGAGCACTGCAGCTCCATGGTGGCCTCGCTGGCACTGTACCCTGACTGCCTGGCCCAGGTGAGCACTGCAGCTCCATGGTGGGCTCGCTGGCACTGTACCCCGACTGCCCGGCCCAGCACGGTCGCTTCCTGGCCCAGGTGAGCACTGCAGCTCCAGGGCAGGCACCAGGCAGGATTTACCTGAGGATGGGGGGAACGCCAAGTGCTTGCTCAGTTATGGGCTGAAGCGGACAGTCCTGAGGCTGAGCTGCTGCCTTCTCTGCTAACATGAATTGTCATCAGGAGGTGCTTCCAACTGGCTCACAGCCTTCTGCCTCCTATGGGATTAATGGGTTCTCTCTGAGACTTTTGATGTAATAAGTTAAATTTTTTAGAACTTTACAGATGAGAGATCTATTTTTGCCAGTTTTTAGGAAGCTTTTGCTTTAGCTAAACGGTCTTAGTGGCTCATGCAGATGTTTAATTTAGGGTCTTTGTTTTCCTGTGGGAAGTGAGTTTCTGTCCTTCCAAGGGTGATAACTTCGAGGGATTTGTCTTTTAGGGCTGGACTGAGTGCAGTGTCATGGATATGAATGAGTTTTTCACCTGTTGTATTCCAGAAGATGAGCAGCAAAGAGTGCAGACTCTGGAGCCTTTTGATGAGTATGAGGTAACCCTCCATTATTCTGAAGATCAGGGACCTGGCTTTGATATCAGAAGGTATTTGCAATTTCTTACGGTTGCAATTCTGTACAGAGCTGCTGGACACAGGTGTTCATGGAGGCAGAAAGGACCTTGGAACAGCTTAGTTAAGCCATGGGGAGCTCCTGGTGAAGCAGCATGGGAAGAAGGCTCTCCTTGATCTTAGAGAAGCTGCATGTTCTTTCCTCCCTTCCTTGAGCAGTCTCTCAAGGACACAGGCTTGCCATAGCAAACTACCTGGTAGTATAAAAGAAGTTATACATGCTAAAAGTTGGCATGGATTCAAGGAACAATTACTTTAATGAAAGAGAAATCCATTAAGGATTAATTAATACATAAATATGCACCTAATGTGATGGTCCTGACTACAGTTGGTTGAAAGCATTCCTGGGGAAAGCAGATGCACTTTTCCTGCTCCCTTCCATTTCCATAGACTATATTATTTGTCATTGTTGGATACAGGTTACTAATTTCAGATTTTTTTGGTCTGACTTTGTACAGCCATGCATTAATGATTGAAATTCAACTATGACTCTGTTCTTTGCCATTTTTATATTAACTGCTGGCAAAGTTTCTGACTATTTGAAGTATAGAAGTGAAGATAAGTGCAAGATAATGAGTTCCTTGAGCTAAATATCCTGTGGAATACTTACTAGAAGTTTCCCTTTTGATTTTATGGTTTTCTATTTATAATTCTAGAAATTTAATAACTGTAGTATGAAAACAATTGAATGTGCTTGAATTTATTTTGCCAACATGCTAGGATCTGCTCTGCCATATTAATGCAAAAGTGGTGACTGAAAGTGGTGGCAGATTTGCTAAGTGGTTCAGAAATGTCTACTGGAACTGTAGGTCAAGGTCATTGCTCATACAGTGGGAAGGTAAAGCCTTGGTATTGTTTTCCTTACAAAGGAGGTTAATGTGCATGAATCCGAGCTGGAAACGTGCACAGGAGTAAACGATGTGACAACAGAGAGCTCTACAATTAGCCTTTGAGAGAAAGATTAAGATCCAAGGAATTACTGTAAACAAGCTTGGTCAAATTAGGTAAAAAATGTAAAATAGACACCCAGTGTGGAGGGAGACGATTTTTAGAACAATTTTCTTAGGGACTAATAGTGTTCCATTTTCAATATTTACATTAATTTCTGGATTAATGTACTTTTCAAAAGATGCTTTTTACTCCTAATATGGGTTGGGGCAGTGAAGCTGATACAAAGAGTTCTTGTGCCTTTTAAATTCATGTTTATGCTTGCTAGTCACAACTTGCTAGTTGGCTGAATGTATCCCACCCCAGGGGAATGAGCACACTCAATTCCCTAATGTCCATAAACGCCACAGTGAACTCTCATTGCTGCTGGCTTCCTGTGCCTGCCTTTTGCTTGTGCTTCTGCCTCAGAATGTTTCTAAGGCCAGACTGGAAATGATGTATTATTGTCCGGCACAAAGCCTGTTGCACCTTTTAACATTTGTGATTTCCTTGGAATCACTTCAATCGCTCTGGTATAAAGACCTCACTCTTTTTATTATCAGAACTCAGAGGCATAAGGGGAAGCTGATTCCAAAAAGAACTTTCCTATGCAACACATAGTTAAGCTATGGGATGTATGTTGGGCATGTTAAAGTTTATGTGAATTCAAAGAGCAGCTGGGTAGGTTCATGCATGAAAAATCCATCAAGGATTGTTCAATACAGCTTCTTGCTTAGAAGATCCCTGGGCTTTGTTAACTTTTGGAAGTAAATTTTTGAAAGTTGAAGTGAGAGAGGTATTTACCCACCAGTTCTTTCTCCAATTCAGCTTTACCCCTCTGATTTTGACCATTGATGAGAACAGTGCTAGGCTGTTGGTATTTGTTTTGGTCACCTTGGCTATTCTGAGGTCCTTACTACTATTTGCCCTAAGATTTTGAAGGGGATTGTTTTTTGTTTGGTTCTTCCTTTATTGGTTTGTTTGTTTGTTACTTTGGGCTTGCTACAGGAATGGCATCTGAAGTGTTCTCATTACTTTGTGTTGGCTGCTTCGAAGGGGATGGAACCTTCCTGGACTCCGTTGTCACCCAGTGGGACAGGTACACACCAAGCAGTTTTCACATTATTCTTTTATCTCATGTAGGTGTCTCTGAGAGATTTTAGGAGGCACTGAAAGCCTGGAAGGGGCAGATGGGATGCTGCTGTCTGGTAGCTTTCTCTACTCCTCCACAATAGTTCTGCTGTCCAAACCAAGGCCAGGGCTGTGGCCTAGTGCTGCTGGTTCTGATCACTGCTGTTCTTTCAGTTCATTGACCCTCTCAGTCTTATCAGCTTGTCATTTGTCCACACATGAGCCCCTCCAGTGCATGGCTGCAATCAATGCCAGCCTGCCCTGCTCCTAGTCCTGTTTTCAAGATCCCTTTTGAATTTATTCCTGGCTGCCCCCACGTGCCATTCTCTCCTTCCAGCTCCCAGAAGGTTGTTCTGTTTTCTTTACTGCCCTGCCCAGACCACTCAGGAGCCTGACATGAAGCTGTGCTTTGCTTCCTTGTGGATGCAGTTGTACCTACCATATTTCTGTTTCTGAAATGCTTTTTAAATCTGCATGTCACCTTTTTTAGATGGGAGAAAAGTGGTACAGCTGGGGAAAAGCCCAGACCAAGATTGTCTTTCCAAGATAAAAAGGATTTGGTGGCCGTAGCAGTCCAAGAAATTCCTGGTTTTGACTGATTGCTTCCTTTTTCAGGATAGAAAGCAGAAGGTTATTTTTAGCCTGTTTTATATCACTAGTGTTCACAGTATAGCACCACAGGTAGTTGTAGCTTCAAGAGAGAGTTGAAATCTGTTCTAGGGAGCAAGAAAAGCAGCTGAAAAAGGATAGGGCAGGATGGCATTCCTGAGGCCAGCAAGGCCACTGAATCCATGTGTTGTGTCTCAATTAGATTTGAAGATGTTGGGAAATTGAAGCCGAAGAGATTTACTGTGTGGTTGTCACTAGTCCTTAAGTTAAATCCTGAAGGCTCCTAAACATATAGTATCTATTCTTAAATTAAGAAAAAAAATCTGACATTTTCTTAACGGACTTTACTACAGTGAACACATTTGATTAATTAGAGACAGGATTAGAGTATTCCTGCTGCTTTCTCTGTTGTATTCAAAACTGATAGCAAAAGCCTTAAAAGTCCAGTAAATTGTCCATGTTTAGATATATTTTACTGGGAATGCAAAAGATATGTCTGTAATATCAATAAATGCCCCCAGTTATCCTCTCAGATAGACTTGGGTCCCAGTTCAAGAGAGTGCAAGCACTACATCTTCCAAAGAGATCATGGTAAGTATATGTTGTGACATGAAAAACTCATTCATCTTTAAAAAATTAGTCTGTAAAAAGATATTTAAGCCCAAGGAGATGAAATTTCTTACTTCATCAAATGATTAAGTAGGGTCTTGTGCAAAGCAACGATCAGTACAGGCAATTTTTCTGATTATGGCATACAAAAAATGGACTGTGAGCTGCTCCTCCTCTTCATCATCTCTTACAACACAAGAATAAAGACCTTGATTAAAGCAAAGAAGACACAAATTCCAAACCGATTAAAGAAAACAATGTGTAGGTGAGCCAGAGTCCTGTGCTGATAGTTTGCTTCATTCTAAGGGATATAATGTTTAGACAGGTGATACTTAGGTAACTGGAAATACTGTCCTATAGTAGGACCACTGGAGTTAATGGATTACTTGTCATGCTTCAGAATGTTATTTCAGTGCTTCTGTGGAGGTAGGATCAAAATCTGACAGGAAACTTTGAAATCAGCTTCCAGGTGTTTGTCCTTTTTCTGCTGTTCTTTGCTGTTCCTGTGGCCAAATATTGCCTTAATCAGACACCTCCTCCTCCTTTTGAAGGTACTGTAGTGGTTCATATCCTGCTGCAGCAGTTTAGGACATTGCTGTCCTAAATCAGACACCTCCTCCTTTTGAAGGTACTGTAGTGGTTCATGTCTTGCTGCAGCAGTTTAGTGCACTGCTGCCCTTAGTCAGACACCTCCTCCTCCTTTTGAAGGTACTGTAGGGGTTCATGTCCTGCTGCAGCAGTTTAGGACACTGCACTTGCCTGGCCAATCCTCTGTCCATCCCATGAAAGCAGTCTCAGAACTGCAGGAGCTGAGTGAGTAGAGTAGGAGTTACAGTTAGCACAGTGGTAGTTTTAACCATTATTACATCCTGTTTTCTAGGGCATGTCAGATTATCTGTGTGCATTGTCAACTTGCTTCTCAATTATTTCTTCTTGAAAAGATGAATGGTCATTTTGAAAAGGTGACGTGCTTAATCTCTTGGTTAAGATGGAGTCGTTGGTTGTGTTTGTGCCCAGGTTCTTTGTTTCTCTCTGTCTCCAGTTCCCCGTCACGCCGGTCCTGTCGGGGTGGCAGGCAGTGTCCCTGCAGCGGTGTGTGCAGGGCTCTCGGGGGTTCCTGGCCTGCGGCGCTACGGTCACTGCTCTGTTCTTGTAAAGCCCAACCTGATTGTCACCACGGGAGGCTTTGGGGAGGAGCATGGACAGCACTGCCGTGTGAGGAATGTCCACCTGCTGAGCAGGCATGCAGGCCGCTGGGAGGCTGTCTGTGTGACACAGAATGTTCCTGATCAAAGATGGGGTGAGTTCCCATACCCGTGGCTTTGTGCTAAAAGCCAGAGAAAGTGTAGTGAAAAAGAGTGCTGTCATGGCACAGTGATGCTGGCAGTCACAGACACCTGACAGGTCTGCTTGCTGAATGCCCCATCCTGCCCTTTGGTCACCACAGCCCCATGCAGTGCCCCAGGCTGAGGGCAGGGTGACTGCAAAGCTGGAAAAGGACCTGGGCGTTCTGTTTGACAGTGGTTGAACATGGGCCCAGGTGGGCAAGAAAGCAAATGGCACCTGGCTGGTACCAGCCTAGTGTGGGCACAGGCCCAGAGCAGTGATTGTCTCTCTGCTGGGCACTGCAGAGACCCTTGAGAGTGCCAAGTCCAGTTCTGGGCCTCTAACAGAAAGAGAGACATTGAGGGGCTGGAGTCATAGAGTCACAGAAGAGTTGGGGTACAAGGGACTTCAGAGATCATCTAGCTCCAACCCTCTGCCAGGGGCAGGGACACATTCCAGTAGGCCAGGTTAGCCAGAGCCCCATCCAGCCTGGTGTGGAACACTTCTAGACAAATGGCAGCCACTTCTCCAGGCAACCTGTGCCAGGGCCTCCACACTTTCACAAAGAAGAATTTGCTCCCAATACCCCATCTAACCCTGTGCTCTGGCAGTCGGAAGCTGTTCCCCCTTGTCCTGTCACTGCAGGCCCTTTTCCAAAGTCCCTCTCCAGCTCTCTTGGAGTCCCTTTAAGCACTGGAAGGGGTGCTAAGGTCTGCCTGGAGCCTTCACTTCTCTGGGCTGAACAGCCCACACTCTCTCAGCCTGCCTTTAAAACGGAGGGACATCAACCCTTTGATCAAGCTAGTGGACTCTGAATTTTTCCAACAGTTCCATGTCTTAATTGTGCTGGGGGCACCAGACCTGGATGCAGAACTCCAGGTGGAGTCTCAGAAAAGCAGCATAGGGGGTGAGAATCATCTCCCACTGAGTGCTCCATCTGTCAAACCCATGTCTGCAGTTCAGACACTGGGTGCTGGGCAGGGCAGTGCCAAACGCTTTGTACGAGTCCAGGTGGATGG
Organism: Melozone crissalis; assembly: GCF_028551555.1. Classification (NCBI taxonomy): domain Eukaryota; kingdom Metazoa; phylum Chordata; class Aves; order Passeriformes; family Passerellidae; genus Melozone; species Melozone crissalis. The sequence goes on along the minus strand of NW_026535952.1, from coordinate 112,835 downwards.
CATCTGCTGCTCTTCCCTCCTGCACCACTGCTGTAAGCTCGCTGTAGTAGTGCCCAAGGGGACTGGGCAGGGTGGGGAGCTCAGCCTGAAGAGAAGGAGGCTCAGGGGAAGCTTCTCACTCTTCACCACTACCTGAAAGGAGGCTGTAACCAGGTGGAGGTTGGCCTCTTCTCCCAGGAGACAAGGGACAGGACAAGAGGAAATGGCTTCAAGCTGTGCTGGGGAGGTTTAGGTTGGATATTGAGAAAAATGTCTCTAAGAAAAGGGTTGTCCATGTCTGGCACAGGCTACCCAGGGTAGTGGTGAAGTCCACATCCCTGGAAGGATTTAAAAGCCGTGTAAAAGTGGCTCTTGGGGACATGATTTAATTTTGCCCTTGAGAGTACTAGAGGAATGGTTGGACTTGATGATCTTTAAGGGTTCTTTCAAACTTAAATGATTATAAATTTCATGGAAAAACCACTTGTGTGAAGCATGATGTTTTGTATCTGCACAGGTGAGAGGTTGTACCATACTGTGTCTCGTCTCTCGGACACTCTGGCTCTGGTGGTAGGAGGACGGACATCCCCATCGAGCACAGGCTTGGGAATGTTGTGGCTGAAGTTCCCCAAGACCTGTGGTGCCTCAGGCCCAGGTGACATTGCAGTGGAGCTTGCAAGTCTGCAGCCTGATGCTGAAGCAGCAGCTTTGCGTTGGAGACACAGCACAACTGAAATTACATTCAAAGGTAAAAAGCCTGGAAGGAGTGGAGATGGCTACAGGGATGCAGGATCTTGCACTTGACCTTGTTGAATTTCATGAAGTTCATATTGATCATTCCTCAAGCCTGACAGTAGTAAGAAATTAGGAGGCTTTGAGATCTCTTCTTGACACTTCAAATATGGTAATTTTTTATTTTGTCATCTACATAATGCCCAGTGGCAAGTAGGATTGAAACCTACTGTAATGCATTCTGGAAGACTGATTCTTTGAGATCACTTATGGCTGAAGTTACTCTTGCTTGACCATGGCAGAAATAAGTTTTGCTCTCTCTGAAGGATATTTTTTGGGGAACAGGATCCCAAGCTCTTTATCCCAAAGTCCTTCAGAAGAAATGTTACTTTTCTAGTAGCAATTGACAAACACTCAGTAGTTGTGAACAGCTCTAGAATCAGGTCCTGCAATAGCAAGCTAAAGGTTGGTCTATTAAAAGATCCAGGTTGTAAAGGGCAAAAACTTAAGCAGTGGCATTCGGGAGCTGAAAGCTGTCCTTCCCTAAGGTGTCCCATTCCTGCAGCTGCCAGGAAACTCTCCAAGGGGAGCAGGAGGGAATTGTTAAGCAGTTGTTAGTCTAGTCTGGAGCACACTTTCCATTTGTGGAACAATGCTTAATTAACACTGTAGCATTAAGCCTTCCAGTCAGAATTTTATATCCAAAAAGCAAATGCTAAAAAAATTTTATTAATTATACACTGGGTTTTGTCTTAGTCAGACTGTACTGTTTCATCTTACTTTTGCCTTGATATTGCTTTGTAGCTGCAGAAAGTGACCAACACTTATCTGCACAGTCCATTCTGAATCAGTAAAAGGACAGGGCACAGTGCAGTAAATGCACGTCCTTGACATCTACCAAAGTGTTACTGCACCCTTTTTGCCAGCTTCCCCTCTGTGCAAACAGCAGTTTTTGCTGCTGTGGCACAGCAGGCTGTGAGTTGTGTTGCCTCCTGGCTGTGTTTCCCCAGGTGAGCAGTACCTGTTTGTGTACGGTGGCCGCTCTGCTCTGCAGCCTGTGCTCGGGGATTGGCATTTCCTGCACGCTCCAGAGCTCTCCTGCACTGCGGTAAGAATGCACTCTGTGGGGATTGGAGTTAGGGCTGACCGCTGAACACACAGCTTTTCAGTGAAATGCAGTCTCTACAGAACAGTGGGGCTGGGAAGGGACATCCAGAGGTTGTCCAGCACTCTTGTTTAAAACTGGTCTGACCTAGAGCAGGTTGCTCAGTATATTGTCCTGGTAGGATTATCTCCATAGATGGAGACCCCACAATCTCTTTGGGCAACCTACTCCAGTGCTTGACCACCCTGATAGAACAATATGAGGGGGTTTTATGTGTAAGTGTATTTTTTTCTGTGTCAATTTGTGCCCATTTCCTCTTGCCCTTTTGCTGGATGCTACTGAGAACATACTGTCTGTCATCTTTCACCTCTCCCATCATTATCTAGCTGTGAGCTGGACATTTTTGTGGAAGGATACTCTTAGAGACAGTGTTAAAAGCTTTGCTACAATCAAAACCATCTCCCCATCTGCCGATTTGCCTCAGTCAACTAACTAGACTGCTGAATGTGTCATAAAAGGAAATTGAGTGGAAGAGGACTTACTCCCTCGTTTACGTACTGGCCACCAGCCTGTGTAACTCTATTTACTATAACTCTTTGAGCCCAACCTTGTACGTAGCACACTTGTAGGGTGGGAGATGCATAATTGCAAGAGGTCACAAGCTAAGCATGAGTAAGCAAATTCCCACTGTTGTGGGAGGCCTACACTGTGTCTTCAGTTATGTAACCAGGAATGTTACCTGGTACACACATGAATTGCTACTTTTATTTTCTACATGTTCTTAATCTCAGCCGAACTCCTGTAAAATACCCAAAACTGACAGCTGAAAAGGAGGTGGACGGGGTGTAAAACAGTTGTATAGAGGTATGCAGCAAAAATGACCAGGCCACATACCTCACAGGGGGAGGTTTTGAAGTCTTCTAGCTATTGAATCTGAGGAAGATTCAAGATAGAAATAAATCTTCTAATATCTAAAATACTGCTGCAGAGAAGAAAAAAATTGTTCTCCATTTTAACTTTGAGTCGTACAGGGGATCAGATGGACACTAAGGAAAGCTATTGATGGTGAAGCTAGCTGAGTCTGCAATAGACTGCCTAAAGAGGTGGGAAATTCTTGTCACTGCATAGTTTTGGAAACTGTTACATAAACATCCATCCATCCAGATGATAACATATAGTTTCGTTTGTTGTAGGGAAAAGGTATGGACCAAGTGGCCTCCAAATTTTTCTACATCACTTATTTGCTGTGATATTCCTGTAATGCCTGACCTTGCATTTTTTCCTTTAGTGCTTGCACTAAAGGTTTTTTCTCTGGATTTTAGTCCTGCAGTTGAGCCTTTTAACCCGCTCTGTGGTTTGAGTAACTGATCACTGGCTTTGCTGGTCACTGCATTAGTCCACGTGTTTCTAAGCAAATTTGGAGTTCCCAGGTGTATATCTTGAGCAGAAAGCAGCCTGCAAGAATGCAGATAAAGTTACCTCTAATAAATGCATGAAAATAAAGCCTCTAAAGGCTGACTATATTAAATGTACTGAGGGCCAGAGACAGTGTAAATGGAAGCATGTTCCCTAGAGGAACATGTGGAGAAGGTTGGGTGTCACAAAACTCAGCCACACAGGAAAAGGCATTTAAAAGCCTGGATGTTAAGCAGACACTTAGCTTGGCAAACTTCAGCCTTGGCCTTGTGTTTTTTCAGATTCCTGTTGATGGTCCAGTCCCAGAAAGCCGCCACTCTCACAGTGCCTGCAGCTGGGAAGGAGGTGTGCTGATTGCAGGAGGTCTGGGAGCAGCTGAGCAGCCCTTGGGGTCAGTTTTCCTTCTGAGGGAGCTTGGACATGGCTTTCAGTGGCAGACAATAGAGACACACCCTCCTCTTGTCCCACGGTAAGCAGAAGGCATTCAGAGCATCATAAAATAGTTTGGTCTGAAAGGGACCTCTTAAAGGCCAAGTAGAGCAACCTCCCTGCAGTGGGCATCTTCAACTAGACAGGTTGCTCAGAGCATGCAGCAGAGAATCTTCAGCCTGTCTCTGCCCACATCCCCTGCTAATGGAGTCCAACCTCATTTTGAACTGCCAGGTATTCACATACTGCACATGTGCATGAAGGAAAGCTGCTGCTCGTTGGTGGAGTGTGGTTCCATGCATCCTCTGTGCCTGGTGTCACCGTCATCAAGCTAATGACCGGGCTCTGCTTGAACTATGTGATTAATGTGGTAAGTACTGACATTTTCCTGTCAGGGTGAGCAGTGTCCTGTGAAGGAACATGGTCACTTTATGGAGAGGTAGGATCTAATTCCAAAGTGCTGTTACCCAGCACAGAGATCGTACAGGGTTAAGAGAGGGACAGATGGAATGTGCAGAGGACTGGAACATGGAGCTGCTCTGTTTCAGACAGGGGGCAGCAGAACTGAAGTAGTCTCTTCAGGATGTCTGTGGAGGAAGGGAACAGATAAACCAGGGGCTAAGTTAGTGTTTTTGAAGGTCTGTAGTATAATTTCATTGAGAATTTCTGGGTGGAAACTGGTGTTCTCTAGCTGCTGCCTGAAACATGAGAAAAAAGCCAGCACAGAAATGCTGGAAACTCCATTGGAACATAAAAGCTTCCTGTAAGGATGATTGGACCCTGAAGAGATTGCTCAGAGAGGATGTAATTTTTCCATTATTGGAGATATTTGAAACCTGACTGGGCAAGCTACTGAAAAGCCTGCTTGAGTTGAGCCTGCTTTGAGCTGGGTGGTTGGAGTGGATGATGCTTGGAGGACCCTTCCAACTTTGACTACTTGGTGACTTTCTTCTATGAATCACTGAAGAGCAGTCACATGGGTGGTGTCACACAACAGGATTTTGGGATACTCTGGCCAAAACTTGGTCTATGCCTCTAAGTAGCCCTCACCTCAGATAATACTGCCTGGAGTAAAAGAAAGACATAGATCTGTTGGATGAAATCCATAGAAGGGCCACAAAGATCAGCAGAGAGCTGGAGCTGATCTCCTGTGAGAATGTGCTGAGAGAGTTGGGGTTGTTGAGCACTGAGAGAGAGGGAGGGCTCTGGGGAGACCTTAGAGCCCCTTCCAGTACTTACAGGGGGGCTTGCAGGAAGGATGGGGACAGACATTTCACCAGGGCCTGTAGTGGTAGGACAGGGGGTGGTGAGGCACCGACAAAGGCTGCCCAGAAAAGCTTTGGCTTCCCCATCCCTGGAAGAGTCAGAGGCCAGGTTAGATTGGGCTTGGAGCAGCCTGCTCTAGTGGAAGCTGTCCCTGCCCAATGCACGGGTTGGAGCAAGGTGGCATTGTTTAAAGTCCCATCCAAAACCATTCTGTGATTCTATAAGAACATTTCTTCGGCCTGACAAGTTTTTGTCTATCTTTTATGTAAAGAAACACTTTCTTTTGATAACTGTACATATGGAACCTGTTATTGGTGAAACTGGAATTTGTGACGAGTCAGTTTTTTACAGTGAACATGTGTGTGCATCCAGTTCATGTTGCAGCATTTTGCTGAGGGTATAAAAGCATGAAACGTGCTTAATTGTAGCTTAGTTTTCAATTATTATCTGTAGCAGAAGGTGTAAGTGCCTCATATCCTTTAGATAAAATAGACTGCCCTTGTTGGACAGCAATGAGGGTAGGTACAGTGATAGTAAAGTTGTATCTAAAGGAATGTAACTTTTTTGTTTAGACTGAATAAGCAGATGCAAATGGATTGGTGTCTGCCTTTGCTTAGGGGCTGTTTGCTTTGACTAAGGTGAAACTCTCTAGGTTTTTGAACCTGCCAGTTCCATAGGTAAGCTCTGGAGCTCCTTGCCACAGGCCATGAATGCCAAAGACTTACATTGAATCCAAAACTGACTGGCTACCTCCTTGGGAGGAAAAGCATCAAGATTCGGGGAGTACAAAGGCATTTTCTCTCATTAAAAAATCACTGAAGTGCAAGTTGGTGGGTGCTAGTTGCAGAGGAGTACACCTCAGAGGTTGCTTGTTCCTGTATTCTCTAGTTATCTGCTCTTGCCCACATTCAGGGGTGGTACGGTGGACCACATGAAATCCTGTACGTTCAAAATCTCCTTTCCTTTTTCAGGAGAACCTGGAGTGGCCATTAATGCTACATAATCACAGCAGTGTCTTTTTGCCAGATGAGAAGGAGCTGTTGGTCATTGGCGGTGGTGGAAACTGCTTCTCCTTTGGGACACACCTGAACCCAGAGCCTGTCTTGCTGAGCCTCAGCAGCATCCTGGCCAGCCACTGAGTGGGACCAAGCAGGGCTGAGCCCTGTTGCTGCACTGTGGGGAGACATCTGTTCATTCTAGATCCAGAAACAGCACAGTATTTCCACAAAGGCTTTGTGTCCAGAATGCATTTGTGAAGGTGGGATCAGGAGGGACAGTTACAGTGAGGGATTCACACCTCACTGGCTGTTGTGTTTTTACGGCTCTTTGTGTTGCTGTAATTACAGTACCTCAAAAGCAGCTCGCAGCAGTAGTGCTTAGAGGTGAAGAGCAGTGTGGCTTGGCTTGGAAGGCGCTGTAAAGACCATCCTGTTTTACCCCCCTGCCATGGGTAGGGAAACCTTCCCCTAGACCACGTTACTCCAAGCCCCATCCAGCCTGGCCTTGGACACGTTCATGGATGGGCCAACAGCAGCTTCTTGGGGCAATGTGTGCCAGGGCCTCACCAGCCTCACAGGGAAGAATTTCTTCCCAACATCCAATCTGAACCTACTCAGTTAGAAGCCGTTCTCCCTTGTCCAGTCTCTCCAGGCCCCTGTAAATAGTCTCTCTCCATCCTTCTTCTTGGCCCCCTTCAAGTACTGCGAGGCCACAATTGGGTCACCTCAAAGCTTCTCTTCTCCAGGCTGAACAATGCCAATTCTCTCAGCCTTTCCTCATAGCACAGAGGTGCTCCATCCTCTGATCATCTCGGGGTCTCCTCTGGACTCTCTCCAGCAGCTCCACGTCTTTGCTGTGCTGGGACCCCTAAGCTGCAGGCAGCACTGAGGTGAGATCTTACCAGAGCAGGGCAGAAGTGAGGAATCCCCCCTTCCCTGCTGCTCACACTGTGGGATCAGCCCAGCACACAGGGACACAGGGCCAGGGCATGTCTAGCCTTTCATTCACCAGCACCCCCAAGTTCTTGGCCAGGGCTGTTCTTGATCTCTTCATCCCCCAGCCTGGTTTGGTACTGGGGGTTGTCCTGATCCACATGCAGCACCCCCACTTGGTCTTGTTAAACCTCATGGGCTCCCACGGCCCTTCTTGAGCTTATCCAGCTCCCTCTGGATGGCGTTTGGTCCTTCAGGATCTGGAGCTGCTAGAATGAGTCCAGAGGAGGCCACAGAGATGCTCAAAGGCTGGAGCCTGTGTTCTGGAGACAGTCTGAGAGAGCTGGAGGTGTTCAGCCTGGGGAGGAGAAGATTCAGGGAGACCTTGGAGCCCCTGACTTCAAGAGAGCTGGAAACAGACTTTGGACAAGGGCCTGAAGTGCCAGGACAAGGGGGGATGGCTTCCCTTTGCCAGAGGGCAGGAATAGATGGGATATTGGGAAGGAATTGTTCCCTGTGAGGGTAGTGAAGCTCTGCACAGGTTTCCTGGAGAAGCTGTGGCTGCCCTTTGTTTGGAAGTGTCCAAGGCCAGGTTGGACAGGGTTTGGAGCAGCCTGGTCCAATGGAAGGTGTCCCTGCCCATGGCAAGATGGTGGTACTTGATCTTTAAGGTCCCTTCCAACCCAAACCAATCTGTGATTCCATGATGAGTGTCTTGACTGACTGCACAGCAGTTGCTGGATGCAGAGAAATTGTTAATATTAACTTAATTTGGTTTTCTTTTCTCTCATCCAATATTTTTGGAATTTGTTTCTATTTATTAAATGATCTCACTTAATGAGTTTCTTTCTCGCTCTTTTTCTTTACTGAATTTCCAGCTGGGGTTAAAGAACAAGACCCTTCCCCAGCTTCATTGCCCTTCTCTGGATACACTCCAGCAACCTCAATGTCTTTATTGTTGTGCAGGGCCCAAAACTGAACACAGGATTTGAAGTTCGACCTCACCAGTGCCCAGCACAGGGGCATGGTCACTGCCCTTGTGTCATGGAGGCTCATGAAACTGAAACAAATCATCTATACAGAAGAGATCTATTTTATGAAGCAGTTAGCCTCCTCCTGCTCCCAGCAATTACAGATCCAACAACAACTGAAAACAGATTCATGATGTCAAATGAAATTGTTACCACCTGACTGACTTAAGGAATCCTGGAGATTTCAACAGGGCCGTGTGGAATGCATGGCAGCAAGGGCTCTCCATTGGCCACCTGTGGGCTCCTGGGCACCCAGAAGGGGATTCTGACTGTTCGGGATGGCACACAGAGGGCTCTGGCTGCCCCACACTGTCACACAGAGGGCTCTGGCTGCCCCACACTGTCACACAGGGATTTCTGGCTGCCCCACACTGTCACACAGAGGGCTCTGGCTGCCCCACACTGTCACAAAGAGGGCTCTGGCTGCCCCATGATGTCACACAGGGACTCTGCCAGGCTATAAAAGGGCCCCAGAGGAGCAGACAGTGCTGGGCACCACAGTCCTGGCAGACAGCAGCCTCAGCCTCTGCCACCCCAGCAGGGTTGGGCTGCCCTCACTGGGATCCTGCAGGTCTCTGGGGAGCCTCTCCACCAGCCTGTGCTGGTGACCTGGATTGCCACAGACGGTGCCATGGGGCTCCTCAGCATCTTCACCACGGGGGAGCTGGTGGCAATCACCATGGTGTTCCTGCAGCTCATCCTGGTCATTGTCATGCTACGGGACAAGTGTCTATGGGTACGTGACCTCTGATCTGTGTGGGCTGGGCTGGGCCGGGCTGGGCCGGGCTGGGCTGGGCTGGGCTGGGCCGGGCCGGGCCGGGCCGGGCCGGGCTGGGCCGGGCTGGGCTGGGCTGGGCTGGGCTGGGCCGGGCTGAGCTGGGCCGGGCTGGGCCGGGCCGGGCTGGGCTGGGCTGGGCCGGGCTGGGCCGGGCCGGGCCGGGCTGGCCTGGGCCGTGTGGGTTTGGGGAGTGATGGCGGTGTGCCATGGCGTGTCCATGGCAGGACAGTGTGGAGCGTTCTGGGGAGCCGCTCCTGTCTCACCCGTGCGTGGCTCTTGCAGCGGATCCGTCGGAGCTCAGAGCATCCGAGCGCAGCCAGAGGCCGGCTGGAGGGGCAGAGCAGCGCGGGCAGGGCACGGAGATCAGCACAGCTGGGGCTGCCCCGCGGCAGCTCCCCGCGCGGCTCCGTGAGCTCCCGGCGGCGCTTCCCGAGGTTCATCCGGAGCTGCCAGGACTCGCTGGCGCTCTTCGAGGAGCACCGCAAGGAGCTGGAGGTGCAGCTGTCCCAGTGGCAATGGGGCCGGGGCAGCCGAGGCACCGGCATGGTGGTCCACGCTGATCCGCATGTTGCACCAAAGCTGCTGGGGGCTAGAGAGCGTCCCCAGAGCCTTGCAGTGGAGTTGGCAAGGCCAGACATGTACAAGGTGACAGAAGAGGGCAAACCTAAGGCCATAAGTCGACGCAGTAGCAGCAGCTCCCTGCTGCTGCAGCGCAGAAGTAGCAGCAACTCCCTGATGCTGCAGCGCAGAAGATCTGTGGCAATCAACAGGTTGCTCCCCAGACTCGTGGTGATCATGAATCCCGTTGTGTTGGAGAGCAGTTGCAGCAGTTGCAGCTCGGTGGAGCTGGCATCCAGCACCGGCACTGCTGCTGGCAGGCTCCTGGAGCAGCTCCAGGCGCACCTGCAGCGATACCGGGAGGCCTGGCAGACACGGCACGGCCAGCGCCGCCGCTCGAGGCCCCGGTGGTGGCGGCGGTGCTGGACCCAGCTGAGAAAAAGGGTGTAGTGAGAATGAGTGGCCAGGGAGGGGCAGGGGAGAAGGGGGTTTCAGCAACCGGCAGGGACAGTGCAATCCCTGGGCCTCTACAGATTCCTCTGCAGACTCTTCCTGTCCTCTAGCAGATTTACAAATTGGCTGAGGGTCCCCTCCTCCAGGTCATGGGTAGAAACAGGACTGGTCTCAGTGCTGCCCAGGGGAGCCCCGCTGGGGACTGCATAGCAGCTGAATTCAACTGTCCCCTACCACTCTCTGGGTCTGGCCATCCCGACCCTTTCTTACAGTGAATGGTGGACGTGTCCAAGCCATGGGCAGCCAGTTTCTCCACAAAAATGCTTCGGGGAATGGTGTCAAAGGCTTAATGAAAGCCCAGGTAAACACCATCCCCAGCATTTTTCTCTCCCACCAAGCAAGTCACTTTGTCATAGAAGGAAAGCTGCGGACAATCCAGGAAACTTCATTGCACCCTGCTTTAAGGGTAGAATGAAGGACCCCGGGAACTACCAATCTGCCTACCAGCCTTCCCCGTGTCTGAGAAGATTCCCCTGATTCTTACCCATCAACCCTCGACCCTTTCATCACCACTGTCAATTTCTAGAGTCAAACATGCCCTCATATACAGGGCTACCCCACTGTTTCTCCTTCCTTGCTGAGCCCTTCTGAAGAGTTTATTTCCTCCCAGCTCCTTGTGCAACAGCAGCCCATTTGCTGGCAGGATGCCGTGAGGAGCCCCAAAGGCCTTGATGCTCAGTACTGATTGAAATGTCGTCTCTTCAGCACAAATCCAAACCACAGACCCACTGGAAGAAACTGATCTCCTCCTGCCCAACTCAGCATGTTCTCCAGCCTTTATTAATCCATGCTGTGTATGTCCTGCTCAGGTCCCACACCATCACAACACATCCTCACCACTCCTTTGCCCATGAAACGTCTGGGAAATGTCCATCAATCTCCAGAGCTGGGCAGCAGTTGTCCTGTGGAAGCACTGAGGAGGAGGGTGATGGAAGTGGAGGATCTTGCAGAGCCAGATAGGAGAAGCAGCTTCATGGGGCTGTGCAGCACTGTCACCATTGCTCTGGGCAGAAGTGGTTCCCCAGGTCTTCTGCTTTCCCCTTTCTAAAAATAGGGGTTGTATTTATCTTTTTCCAGTCATCAGGGACTTTACCTAACTGCCACAATTTTTCAAAAAATTATGGCTAATGGCTTAGCAACTTCTGCTAGTTCCCTCTGGGCCTGGGGATGTATCTCTTCAGGTCCCATGGTCACTTGAGCACTTGGATGGTCTCAAATCTGGTTCCTTGGATGGTCTCAAATCTGATCCTCTCGGTGGGCTCAGGGTCTTCATTCTCCCAGTCCCTGCATTTGCCTTTCTCAGTTTGGCACTTGCCATTGCAGATGGAGGCACAGAGGTCCTTGTGAACATAATTCTTCTCTTTGTGCAGGGTCTGTTTCCTTCTGGAGGGGGCCCACATGACCCCAACTGCCTTGCTTGCAAAGTATCTGTAGAAGCCCTTCCTATTATCTTTAATGTCCCTGCCCTCCCCTTAACCTTCACCCCAAGCTCTCAGCTGGCTGCTCGTGCTGCCCCAGGCAGAGTTCCATGTCTCTGGAGGGCTGCATCCCCTCCTCATCCTCCTAGCTTGTCTTTCCTCAAAAGCCTAAGCCCTTCCATTCCAGTGGTCTAGTCATAGGAGCCATCCCACCATGTCTCCAAGATATTCTGCTTTCCTTTTCACTTGTTGGCCATTGCCAATGCTTGCTTTTATTCAAATGAGAAAATTACCAAGCAGTTTGGTTAAAAATGGCTTTCCCAAGTATGGGAGGAGATGAAAGAACCTGAAACTGCTTCTTCTGATAAGTCCATAAGGGTGGGATGCTGTATGAAGCTCACTGCTGTAACTAACCAGCAACTTTCACTGATATTTTAACTAATAAAAAATGTGACTTTTTTCATGAGTGTGTGTGTAAAACACAAAAACTGTTGGGCCTTCTCCATTCTATGAAGCTTTGTTTGTGCATCTACATCCTGGGGAGCCCTTTGGCCCAGTTCTGGGTTTGTGGTGCCACCCCTCACACAGCTCCCCCACCCAGGTGTCTCCACCTGCTGGTGTGCAGCAGCCTCAGGTGTGGCGGTGAGGATGAGGAGGGGCAGTTGCTGCTGGGGGGCGTGTGTGACACCTGGCTGCCCTGCTGGCAAGAGCTGCACGGGGGGAGTCCAGGGAGCCTCGCACGGGGGGGTGGTGAGAGCATCTCACAGGGCTGGGGAGGAGCTGCGGCACTGCCCAGGTGTGCAGGGATGGGCCCTGAGCAGGAGAGGCAGGTGAGGAGGGGAACACACCCACCCTAACCCACCATAGCAGGTGAGGAGGGGAACACACCCACCCTAACCCACCTGAGCAGGGCAGGAGAGGGGAACACACCCACCCTAACCCACCTGAGCAGGTGAGGAGGGGAACACACCCACCCTAACCCACCTGAGCAGGTGAGGAGGGGAACACACCCACCCTAACCCACCTGAGCAGGGCAGGAGAGGGGAACACACCCACCCTAACCCACCTGAGCAGGTGAGGAGAGGAGGGATCCCACTGCAAAATGCAGATCACTTCCAGAATGACACGTGAAGTGCCCCCCTCTTCCAGCCACCCCCCCATTCTTTTTAGCAAAAAGCCTTCCCAGGACCCTGAGCTGCATCAGCACCCCTTCAGGAAACAATTAAACTTAGCAATCAGAAGGTTCATGCACTAATAAAAATACTGTATGGTGAGTGGGCCAAGGGGTTTGGAGATGGATTTCCTCAGCCCTTTCCCATTTCTTTCTGGGGGTGGCCATGCTCCCTGTCCCCTCCAGCCTGGCCCTTTAAGTAACTTGAGCCTCCAGGCTGCAAATCCCAGTCTCCAGCTAAAAGGATGGAAAAGCTGTTTTCCCCTTCCCCCTTCCTTTTGAAAGCAACTGTTTTCTATCCTGTGGTGGGAAGAGAGAGATCTCCAAAAGACAGAGCAGCTTTCTGAGCATGCCCCTCCCGTATCAGGACAAACTGACAATTCCTCCTCCTCTCAATGCTTCTGGCTGCTCTTTTGCTCTTTTCCTTCCAGCTTTCCTCCCCTCCTGGCGGCTGATTTCCAAACCCTCCGCGGCTGCTGGGGGTTGGTACAAAGGTTTAATTATTTCCCTTTTCCCCCGGGTAAGGCGGGGACAACGGAGAAGGTCGGGCCCCATCACCCGGCACTGCGGTTCCCTTCTCCCGCCCCTCTCCCTTCCCTGCCCGTCCCCTGGAGCCCACCATGGACCCACGGGCAGTCTGGGGATGCTTTTGTCTGCTTTGCTTTTCCCTCCTGAGAGCAGCAAAAGGTAAGAGAGGCTTCGGGCTGGTTTAGGTCCTGGGACTCTACAGAGTCCGGATGCCCGGAGAGGTGAGATGCTCATCCCAGCATTTATCCTCCCCGGCTGCAGCCAAGCAGGGAACAGGGACCGGCAAACTGCCAGGGCATTTGGGGAGGGACGGCTCATTACCAGGAGGGGCCACAGGACAACACCTGAGCTCCACTCAAGGTGTGAGGATGTGATCTCCACCAGCGGATGGCAGAGAAGGAGCTGACTGACAACACTCTGGGAGGGGCTGAGGGTATAAAAGGCAGAGCAACCATTTTGTAAACGAGCGCATGGCTGACAGTCCCAGAGACTCCCAGAGCTGTAATTTTTCCTTATTCAGTCTGTTGTATTTTTTTGTTACGGTTTAAGAAACCTTTGAAGATCTTAAAGTGAGGATTGTTTCTCACATCTTCCAAGGACAGTACAGAAGTGTCACCTTCAGGCCAGTTTGTGATGATTTCCAGGAGCCCAGGGTGTTTTGGATTTCCCAATTAAGCTTGCTGTATATGTTATAAATAACAAATATAGGTATTGGCTTTCTCATTTATGCAAGTTATTTTGGATCACAAAAATCCTGATACAGTACAACTTGTAATTACTGCTTTTGATATAGTATAATCTGTCAGTTTATACATGTGCCCTATAGCTTTTATAAATAGTGGTGTAATGTATTCTATCTTAGACCATAGCTTAATAGAGACTGAAATGTTGAAAAATAAAATATATTCGTTAAATTGAGAAGATGGATTTAAGAAGACAAGTCAGAGGTTCAAACCAAACAAAAGAACATGTTAACTCAAATGAATGCTTGAGTATGTATGAACTACTATAAATATAGCATAAAGGTCTATATTGTAACAGTGTATATGCGACAGTGTTTGCAGGGGTTCGAGGATGAGGGAAGAGATGAAGATCTGACTCCATGTTTCAGAAGGCTGATTTATTATTTTATGATATATATTATATTAAAACTATACTAAAAGAATAGAAGAAAGGATTTCATCAGAAGGCTAGCTGACAATAGAAAAAGAAAGAATGAATAACAAAGGCTTGCATCGCAGACAGAGAGTCTGAGCCAGCTGACTGTGATTGGCCATTAATTAGAAACAACCAACATGAGACCAATCACAGATGCACTTGCTGCATTCCACAGCAGCAGATAACCATTATTTACATTTTGTTCCTGAGGCTTCTCAGATTCTCAGGAGGAAAAATCCTAAGGAAAGGATTTTTCATAAAAGATGTCTGTGCCATATATACAGAAGACAGTTTAAGTTAACTGTGTGCAGAGACCTGCACCCAAATGCGGGATTTTATCCCTTAACAAACATCCACAAATATTTTTAAAAAGAGAGCCATGTTACCCACATATGAGGGCAATGCCCTCACTCCAGGCAGCACTGGGGGCAGGATGGATTGCAGAGACTTTTCCTTTGCACCCCCAGCCCAGCGTTGGCACTGAGGATGAAGAGGCACTGAGGTGACCCTGAGAGGAAGTGCAAGGCACAGGGTGCAGCTGAGGAAGGACAGCGCTGTGCTGGGCTCAGAGGTGAATCTGAGCTCCCCAGCACTCTCCAGTGTGGAGAAGGTCCTTTCTGCAGCTGTTACAGGGGACCTGGAGGCTTGCTGCAGACATACGGCCGCTTCTCGGAGCAGTTCCCAGTCTTCAATCTCTTGTCAGCCAGGTACACACACTCAGAATCGCCGTGGACATAATCCCTGCAGGGAGGAGCAGAGGCAGCGCTGGCTGCCAGGGGAAGCCCTTGTGCCCCTGTGCCCACAGGCCCTGCCTGGCTCCCCAGCACTCACGGGAAACTGTAGCTGCTGCTGTCCCCCCAGTGCAGGCGCTCGCCCCGTCTGCGCAGCCCGAGCCAGCAACTGCCGTTCCCACAGAGGCGGAAGAGCAACTCCTGCCCAGGAGAGAGGAGTGGGAGCTGCCCCGGCCCCTCTGAGGCACATGTGCCTGGGGCTGCCCCCGCACGCCGGGCCTCCTTCCCTGCAAGGCCCCGGCCCAGGAGTGCCCCCAGGCTGCCCTCAGCCACCCCACCCCGCCCGCAGCCCCTCACTCACCATGGCCTCCTCATCCTTGACAATGGCCAGGGAGGCATTGAGCTCGGAGCACCGTTCCTGAGCCTGCTCCCAGGTGCCGTAATCCCTTGACAAGTTGTAGCAGAACCCCTTGTACTCAACCCAGTAAAAGGGACAGCTCAGAACTGATGGCGGAGTCGCAGGTGTAACTGGAACCTGTCGTGCTGCAGGGGGAAGAGGAGAAGGTCTGAGGATTCCCCTGTGCAGGGAGCAGGGAGCTGGCTCTGCCCCTCCCTTACCTGCCAGCACAGCCACGGCCGCCCCCAAAGCCAGCACCAGGAGCACGAGCACACTCAGCACCGCCGTGACCACGGGATGGGACCTGAACCATTTACCTGGAACAGGAAAGAGCTGCTGGCTACCAGAAGCAGAGCCAGCCCTGCAATCTGCTCAGTCCATGCCCAGGGAGCAGAGCTGTGGCTGCGCTGTCCCCGCTGCCCAGAGACAAGCGCAGCCTCCGGGAGCTCTCCGGTGCCCACAGCCCCGGCGGCTCTGCAGCCGCTGCAGCCCAGCTCCCTGCCTGTGGGAAAAACGACCCCGTAATTTTGGCTTTCGCATTTATGTGTTAACCTATGCATGTTATTAGTGATTATAATGACTTAGATATAGTATCAATTATAACTCTTTCTAGCTGGATGCTAGTATAATATAAACTATCAGCTTAAGTACACACTGTATTGCTCAAAGACATAGTAGTGTAATCAATAGCTATGTATCCCTTATGAAAATAATAGCGTGATGAATGTACTGTTACAGACCTTAGCAAAACATCAGATGTGAAAAAAGGTTTTGTGTGACTAAAAACAGTGTAAGGCCATCCACTGACCAACCTGACCAAAAGATAAAATAACAGTGACAGAAACCAGAGCACCGGAGGACAATCATAGAATACCATGCTAAAATTATGGAGAACATACTAAAATTTTATCAGAGGATGTGAAACATCAGAACTGAGACACAAGAAGAAATAAAATATATTCACCTGACACCCAGGATGTCATGCAGATAAGAGTGTGAAGCAGTCAGACAAAGGAGTTCCCAGAACATAAGAAAATGTGAAAGAAGGTCTGAATAAAGCATTAAGCACATGAATACGCATGTAGTTCAGCGAGGTAACAGTATAAACAGAACATCATCAGTATATCCCCGTGTGCTCTTTCGCAGTTGACCAGGAGCACCCAGCGCTGGAAATATTGTCCCTTTTTATCCTATTACTATTACAACATTATTATTATTATTATTCACCTTTCAAAACCAGTGAGTTCTATATCCCTTACCTGTGAATGGGGCAACCCGGCACAAGGAATTCACCACAACTCCCAACGTCCCCCCTCACCGCAGCCTCCTCCGCCAGCTGCGAGACACAACCGACCGCACACCTGTGCTGGAGCCGCTTCCGAACTCCGCCACCGCCGCCTCGCCGGGCTCCGGGTGCCGCCACTTCTCTGCCATGACACAGACGGGCGAGCGCTGCCGCTCCGGTCCCCACAGCGCAATATGGCGGCGGTGGGACGGGGGATTGTAGGGAGCGTCGGTTTTCCGCCTAATCTGACCAATCAGCGGGAGGGAGCGCAGCCAATCGCGGCTCGGAAGCGCTGCGGCCATCCCGTCCCGCCTCACCCCGGGCAGGTCCCAGCTGGCGCGGCTCCGCCCCTCGCCGCTGCCGCCGGAGCGTTCCCCGCTGCCGGGGGCGCGGCTTTGCCCGGCGCGGCTTTTCCCTCAGTGCTGCCGGCGGGGCGTTCCCCGCTGCCGGGGGCGCGGCTTTGCCCGGCGCGGCTTTTCCCTCAGTGCTGCCGGCGGAGCGTTCCCCGCTGCCGGGGGCGCGGCTTTGCCCGGCGCGGCTTTTCCCTCAGTGCAGCCGGCGGGGCGTTCCCCGCTGCCGGGGGCGCGGCTTTGACCGGAGCGGCTTTTCCCTCAGTGCTGCCGGCGGAGCGTTCCCCGCTGCCGGGGGCGCGGCTTTGCCCGGCGCGGCTTTTCCCTCAGTGCTGCCGGGGGCGCGGCTTTTCCCTCAGTGCAGCCGGCGGGGCGTTCCCCGCTGCCGGGGGCGCGGCTTTGCCCGGCGCGGCTTTTCCCTCAGTGCTGCCGGCGGAGGGTTCCCCGCTGCCGGGGGCGCGGCTTTGCCCGGCGCGGCTTTTCCCTCAGTGCTGCCGGCGGGGCGTTCCCCGCTGCCGGGGGCGCGGCTTTGTCCGGCGCGGCTTTTCCCTCAGTGCTGCCGGCGGGGCGTTCCCCGCTGCCGGGGGCGCGGCTTTGTCCGGCGCGGCTTTTCCCTCAGTGCAGCCGGCGGGGCGTTCCCCGCTGCCGGGGGCGCGGCTTTGCCCGGAGCGGCTTTTCCCTCAGTGCTGCCGGCGGGGCGTTCCCCGCTGCCGGGGGCGCGGCTTTGCCCGGAGCGGCTTTTCCCTCAGTGCTGCCGGCGGGGCGTTCCCCGCTGCCGGGGGCGCGGCTTTGCCCGGCGCGGCTTTTCCCTCAGTGCTGCCGGGGCGTTCCTCGCTCCCGGGGCTCCGCTTTGCCCGGCGGCGCCGCTTGGCCCCGGGCGAACTCACTCCGCCCCCGTGGCTCCCCCGTGCGGCGGGGCGAACCCCCGGCCTCTGCCGGAAGGGTTCGGACTGCCCCTGGCTACTGAAGCCTCACGCACCGTAAAAATATGTTGAAATGCTTTCTTAAAGTTAATCTTGTGTTTTTCGTGGACTCTGATTTCTCTGACAATTGTTACTGGAGAGATTCAAAGTGGTCAATACAGTGCCTCGTTATTATCATGTGCAGCATAACACAATCTAATTTCTTTAACAGAAATACTGATAATATTTACCATATCCTATTACACTAAATACATTCTTGAGAAGCTCCCGGTTTGTTGCACACTGCCAAATTCTACGTTGTTGTATCTTTCGGTACAACTGCACTTTAAAAAGTCCTAGTAAATGTATGGTTCCTTAAAATTTGCAGCTACCATGAGTTTTTCTCAATGTTGAATTACATAGGGTCAATGTATTTGTCACACTTCTCTAATCCCTCCAGTAAATCCACCAGGCTGCTATTTCAGCCACACTTGGTTCACATTTTCAGCACCTTTTGATATTAATAGCAGCAGACTAAGTTACATATTGTAGTACCCAGAACTTTTAAGGATACTGATTGTTAGTTCAGTTATGTTTTATTTGAATGTGATTTTAGTGTTGCTAAGATTAAGCAAAGTTAGATCTGAAAAATGTTAAGTTATGCTTTATTGCTCTATTGAGTTAATTTTGTTAAGAGTCATGTATGTCAAGGTGGATTTCTGTCAGGTTTGAGTGTTGCTGAGTTTGGACAAGGTCAAATTTAAGTCTTCACTTTAAGCCATTTCATGTTCTATTCTAACTTCTTTAAGATCAGTTTTTATTCAGTATTAAAGATGTTAACTTTTAGTTCTCTTAAGTGTACTCTAGTGCTACTGCAATAATTCCATTCCAATTATTTAAAGTCCTATATTAATTTTGTTTAAATATGTTTGTTTACATTGCAAGATGGAGTTATTTCCTTCTAGAGGTAAGACAGATCCAACTGGAACACTGATTAACACCTGCTTTGGATAGAAGAAGATACAGTTTGTTGGGCCCTTGATCCTCTCACAGATTGCACAGGTGTCAGTGCTGCACTGCCTGACAGAATCATTGATTGTGATCTCTTCTGGTTTATCTTCCACAGATAATACAGGAGAGTGGGCGGTTGTTCTGCATTATGGCTGTTATCCATGGTAAGCTGTTCAGTGTTTCATTGCTATGGATACAGAATGCTGGAAGAATATTGTCTCCAATTCCTGAGACAGTTACAGCTGATATATGGGTTCCATCATGTGAATTCACTCATTTTTATAACAGGCATTATTCATAAGACACCATTACCTTATTTATAGCTGGCTTTTCATAAACTTTGACATATCTTTGTGTGACTATCCACAAGCCATGGTGTCACTTTGGGATCTCTCTGTTTTGCTCTCCAGCTGCAGATGCATCTCTCTGAACAGGCTGTCTGCAGCCATTCCTGCACTGCCTGCTCAGCCTTCAGTCCCTTCTCTTGCTCCAGCAGGGCTGCTGTGCCCTGACCCAGGGCTGTCTCGTGATTTTCCTGTGTTTCCAGAGTTCCAGGATGAGATCTCTGGGCTCTGTCAAAAGCCTCATCTGAGCTGAGGTCCTGTGGTCTTTCCTGACTCTTTTGTGGCACATCCTTATGGGACGGGGCTGTGACCTGCTGAGGGCAAGGCTGCTCCTACTCTGTGGCAATCAGACACAGCCCAGTTATTCTCTCAGAAGGGGATTTGCCTCAATTTAGTCTCCTAAAAATAGGGGAAATAGAGTTTCCCTTTTCAATTTCCCTCAACAAAAACCACCCTGGGGGCTTTAGGACACCTTTTTCATCTGTGAAGGCCCCTTCAAATGGAGGGTCCTCCTCAAGGGAACTCTTACAGTGGCACATCAAGAGGTTCCTCTCAAGGGAAGCCCTTTCAGACCAGGGACAGCCGTGTTTGCTCTCAGTTTGAACCTCAAGATGATGAAAATGGGGCTCTTTCCCTCAATGCAAACAGCACCATAAAGGGTTTCTCCTTCCATTTCAACATGAAAATCACGGAAAGCAGTGACTGCCTGCCGAGGGAGTAACCTAAATAATGAAAAATGTGTGTTTTCCGTCAATTGAGACCCTTCAAATCACAGGTGAATGGGGATCCTCCCCAGTTCAAAACACAACTACAGAAAAGCTTCCCCTCCTCCATTTAAATCCCTTTACTCCTTGTAATGCCCCATTTCTGAGGGCTCAGTGGGGGAATTCGGGGCACTTCTGCCGACTCACTGGTCACCCCTGGGGCTGCTGCCCCTTGCACAGTGCTGAGGAGTTCCCTGCCAGTTTCCCTCTTCCTGGCAAGCCCCGGCAGGGATGGGGAGAGCACCGGGCAGGAGCTGGGAGCACTGTTCCCTCCCAGTGCTCCTGATTCCCTCCCAGTGCTCCTTCCTGCTCACTCCCGCTGCTCCCACTCTCCCTCCCAGCTCCCTCCCAGAGTTCCCAGGATCTCTCCCAGAGAGATTGAATCAGCAGAACTGCGTGGTCTGCTCTTGAAGAGGCAAGACTTTAACTGTCAGGAGAGAAAACCCAACTGGGAAAACTACACACTGTCACACAGGAACGCGTAACGAGGATGGGTTTCTCTTGCTGGCACAAGGAGAGAAGGAGAAAACTGACAGGAATATTCTTCATCATTCTGCCCACACTTTGTCAAACCCTCCACCTCCTGCACTTCAGGAAATAACAAGTGGCTTCTGAGAAGCGACTTTGATGTCAGTGAGCAGGTTATTATGGATTAATCTTGCACTGGAAAGCAGTCTTCACACCCTACTGCTCTTTGCATCACCCAAAGAGCTTGGAGGCTGCTGCCCAGGGAGCTCCCGAGTTGTATCTTCGTGAGAGTCTGTCCGAAATATCCTTCATTTTTGCCTCACAACTGTCATGAAGAAAAGACCACTGAAAAGTTAAAAACTGTTGAGCCAGTGGGGAGAGGGAAGTCATGCACTTCTCAGCTCACTGTTTCCAAAGGTGTTGTTCGCAGAACATGCCACGCTGAACTTGAAGGGGGTGTTCTGCCCTTTCTGAACAATGGACCTGGACTTTCTCCCCACCTCCTGGCCTGGCTGGTCTGAGCTCTGGGGTGGTCCCTCCTCCAAGACAAGACCCCTCTCGTCTGCCTTCAACCATCGTGACAGACAAGCAGAGATGTGAGCCTTGTCATCAAGGAACCGAGACAAGAGACCCCTGTGCAAGGAAAGCCCCTCGTACCTTCTTCCAAAGACTGGGACTGAACCCCCCAACTCGGGGCAGGTGTGCACTGGGGGGAAGGGGAAAGCTGCCCAGAGTAAGCGCAGGTGCGAGCTCTGTGCCATGAAAACAACGGTGCCTGTTGCCTGGCTGGGGTTTGTGTACCCCCTGTTCTTTCACCCCCCCAAGACCTTGGTTTCAGCTCCCCTTCCCCCCAGAGAAAGGCAGTATAACTGAGGTCCTGGTGAGCCGTGCCTTTTGAGATCCCCCCAGACGTGGCCTGGTGAGCTTTCCACGGCTGCACCTCGAAGGAGAAAAGCAGCATCACGTTTCGCTAGCTATACCCAACTCCCCTCCTTTCCTCCCTCTTTTCTTTATCTTCTCCTTTTTTCCCCAATTCCCTTCACCAAAGCATTTCTGTGGTGGTTATTTCAATAAAACTGCATTTGTTGATTTGTTATTGCAAATCCCCTGTGCCTTGGTTCGTTATTTTGCACCCTAAAATCACTGTGTCACCCGTTCACTGGGACAGAACGTGACATAATTCGCGTCACGGACAGGATTCTGGTAGCCAAAGAGATTTGCAGGTTCTGTTTAGTCTGTATCAGGGGAGAGAGAGTCTCTCGCAAACTGCACACACCTAAAAAGGCAAATCTCATGCTCAATTGGGCGCTCAGGCTCCAGAATTGGCACAAAAGATTTTTCAGTGCAGAACAGGGGTAACTGTTACTCTTGTATTTGTGCATATCTGGACTGTCTAGGAAGGAAGGGACAGACTTGAAGCAACCTCACAGGGCCTCTTAGACAGATTTTGTCCCTTCATCTACAGAGGGGAGTGAGGCGCAGCGCAGCGAAGGCTGAGTGGCTTTCCCCCTGTTCTCGGTTCTGGTCTCCTCACAAAGAAAACATTTGTGTGCGTGTGTGCATGTGTATACACTGCCTGGGAAGGAAGAGACGAACTTGAAGCAACCATGCAGGACCTCTCAGACAGATTCTGTCTCTTCAGCTATCCAGGGAGACAAAGGGGGGCACTGAGAGTCTGTATGATTGTGTAACCTGAGTTTACAAATTCACTCCCTGGTATAGTTTTAGTCCCTCCATACAAAATGAGAGAACACTTCAATCCTAAAGCAAAAGCTGACTTTTACTAGTTGCTTGCTAAACACAACGCAAAACCGCCACCTGCTGGAGAAACTTGGGCAGAGAACAATTGGTTTAATTTGGAAAATGTCATTGATAGACTATGTTCTCTGCAACACGAATCAAAATTCAAAATGGGCAAAAAAAAGAACATTCTTTGCTCAGTTTTGGGAGCCTGTCTCAGTGCAGCCATAGAAAACCGCTTTAAGCGGAGAAGTGAGGAAATGGTAATAATACACTCCCTTCAAAATCTAGTTGAAATCTTGCAAAAACAGTTAAATGAGAATAGAAATGAAATTTACATGCTGCGGGCTGTCCTTAGGGAAGAACACACCAAAAACACACACAAAACCAACTCCTCTACAGAGGAGGAAGAAAAAGAAACACCTCATATCAAACAGATATAGCCACACAAAGAACTTGAAGCAGTAAAACAAAACTATCCTTACAAAGAATCTGAAACAGTTAAAAATTGTGGAGAAAATTGCTCTCCCTGTTTGAGACCTTTTATTAAAACTGAATATAACTATATCAATGATGAAGATGTAAAACCACACATAACAAAACAAATACCATTCAGCGCTACCTAATTAGCTAAATTGAAAAAGGAATTCGGGCGCCTTCCTCACCAATCAAACAGAATATCTGTTCCAGGTATCTCTCGCTGGCAGAGATCAAAATAAATTAACTGAACAGGAAGCCAGTGGATATTGGGGACATGGTGTTTTCCTAACAACAGGAGATAAGCGTGACTCCTGGTCTCTAACACAACATGCAGCCTTTTGGGCCGGGGGAATAAATCCCTTGGAACGGGGTGATCCCCCGACAATTGTCAGTACCTCCGACCAGCTCTTAGAAAGTGTACAAAAAGCTTCATGTTTGCAAATGATCCATGAGAAAAAATTAATTCCTGGCTTTGAATCTCCGATGCAATTGCCTGTGAAGCCCAAAATAATGACCTCTTGAATTCGTGGGCTTCCAGAAACATTGAAACCAACAGCAATTACTATACAAAAAATCCATAATGGCTTTAAGCCCTGTAGAAAGGCTGGATAGATTCCTCAATAACTCCACTGATCCAGCCGGGTCTACTGACTCTGTTTCCACACCATATTCACCAACACAATCCACAGCCTCGCAATCTGATTCACCTGCTAGCAACCGTAAAGTGTGGACATGGGGGGGGAAGTCGCAGTAGATTTAATTAATTATTGTAGACAGTATGGACCTGTAAAAGGCCCAGAGGAAAAAACCAGAAAAAACAAAAGGTGTCTGGTTTATGGGAACCCCCACTCCTGAAAACATAGAACCAGGAAAACAAATTTCCAACAGAAACTCTGGTGGCTACTGGGAATAAAAAAAGGGAGTCCCCCGGGATCTTATGGATGGTCTACCACTTAAAAATTGCAGAAAATAGTAAACAACTGGCATTTTATGAGACCAAACCCCCCTGCCTCAATTATAAGAGAAGGCAAGGAAGGTACTTTCCCCACAGAAATTCAGAAAATAATCTGGGACAGTGCCACTGAGTTTGAAAGAGAATTCCAATCCTGGTGGAACCTGGTGAACTTTACCTATGACCCTATTTCAAACACAGCCACTGCTTTTGTTCTAACCATACACAATGCTCCTGTACATTTGGTTTTCCCTGCTATTGCATTAGGATTAAACCATGATGGAGCTGTTCACTATCCCACAGAACATCGGGTATGGGCCCGTCAGGCCAAAGACAAATGGCAAACTGTTAATCTGGAATCTTGTATTGTCCGAGAACAACAAGGGTTCATCTGTGAAAGCAAAGCAATTGTAGCTCAGGATATCTGTTTGGACACAGAGCAAAACATCTGTCATTCTGAGATTCATCCCAGTGAGGCTTCTGAGACAGCTCTTATATACATAGGCAATGGCTGTGCTTGCTTTAGAATAATCTGCAATTTTGTGCTTGTAGAAGATGTTGTGGTAGATACAAAGAATCACTTGAACTTCTGTGCTTGTAACTTCACTAAGATTTCAGGATGTGATTTCTCTTAGGAAGCTCCAGTTACCTCTCACTACCTATTGCAATCCAACTACACACTGATTCACAAGCTGATGCCCACTCCTATCGGAATGAACCTCACCCTGGTGAGACAACTGCTGCTCCATCGGGACCTGGGTGAAATTCTCGAGAAAATCAAGGAAAGGGGACAGAAGACTCTGGTGACTGTTCATCAAACCGTGAGACAAATACACTGGGTCATGGGGAGGGTAAAGCAGGATGCTGAGCACAGGTGGTGGGATACTCTCTTTGGGTGATCACCTACTGCCACAGGTGTCCTGAACAGTGTGTGCCATCCCATTGTTGTCCTTTTGATTCTAACTGCACTTGGTTTCATCTTGTCAGCAGCCCTATTCGTTATGAATTGGAACATGATGAAAAAGATGATGACGGAACGCGACAATCTTCCTTGTCAATTTCACCTGCCACTTGTTCAATTGTAAAAACACAAATAAAATGCAGGGAGCATTGGCCCAGGGTCTCAGGACTTGCATATCGCTTCCACACAAAGGGACAAAAGAGTGTTTCTACTAAGCCACAGAGTTAAAAAGTTCATGTTATGTATATATATTTTTAAAGGGAAAAGAGGAACAGTAAAATATCAATTACTGTGCCAGTGGTGCTCCAGCCTATTTCTGTTCTCTTCTTTCAATTGTAGCATCTCTAAGAATACTTTAAAAGAAAACCAACCAACCAACACAAAACAAAAAACAAAAAAACCAAAACAAAACAAAAAAAAAACACACACAAAAAAAACCAAACAAAAAAACCAACAAAAAAAACCCCAAAAAACAACAACAAAAAAAAAAAAAAAAAAACAAAAAAACAAAAAAAAACCCAAAAAAACCCCAAAAAAAACCCCCCACCCAACCAAACAAAAAAACCCCACTGAATTTAAGCTGAAGGAGAAGCAATCTGGATGCAGGCTTGTAGCACCCCACTGCCTGAGTTCCAGTAAGGGAGCTCATCCCCTCTGCAGTTACAAGCCTGATCCCAAAGTCCTTTTAGCTTTTTGAACACTGAACTGTAAGAAAAGCTGCTGGGGAAGGCCATGCTCCAAAAATGCCACACCTGTGGCATTTCATCTCTCCAGCTCTCTCAGCTCAGCTCGGGTCTTTTCCTCTCCTTGCTGGGCTTGGCTCATGCATTTCTTGAGGGGCTGGCCCTGCACTGATCAGATTGACCATCAGACAAACAGCTTCTGGCAGTGTGGCTCTATCCTAAATGGACCATTTCCCAAAGGAATTCCAGTGCCTCCATTTCACTGACTCGAGATGACTTTTAGAGGAACCTGGTTTAATGCACTCCATTTCTAAACAAGGAGTGCACAAGGCTCCTGCACTCCCTGCCAGGGTCACTCTTTAAAACTTGGAGAAAGGTTTTAAAGCAGCACAGAGCTTGTTAAGCACTAACAACTTAATCCAAAATTCAAATCATCAGCATGGGCAGAGCCTGACTTTAAAACCTATTTTAAAACCGAACTAAAGAGCAGTTCCATTGCCAATTGACAAGATTAGATAGGTTTCCTTAGCAGTTGCTGAGATGACAAAATAAGGGAGGGGATGAAGCATGGAGTGGGGGAAAGAAGGGAAAAACCTTCATTTGCACAGTGGAGTTTTAACCATCATGCTCACACCTCAAGGAATTGCAGAAACCATTCCAACCTCAAGGCAGGAAAAGCTTCCTGGATATTTTTCATTTCAGCAAGAACCTAAGGGAGCCCTCAGCAGCAGGAGATTGGGATAACTGCAAGGCTGGTTTCTGGAGCAGAGGGAGCAGGGTGTGCTCCTCAAAGCCAGACCCAGAGCACACAGAAGCACAAAAACAAAGATACAACAAAGCCTTAAGTGGGAAACGGGTTTTCAAGGGGTTTCTAAGGAAAGAACAAGGTCTGGGAAACAGGACATGGAAGGTGAGAGTGGAAGGAAACACGGAGGCAGCTGAGGCGTCTTCAGATTCGAAAAGAGAAAAGAAGGCAGAACAATGGAGGAGGCAAGAAAAGGATGGGACTAAAATCTAGTCGGCACAGTCGCTGTGGGTCCCTGCCTGTGAACACAGGGAAAGCCGGCACAAGGAACTCGCCAGAACGCCCCCGGCCCTCACCGCGGCCCCCTCTGCCCGCAACGAGCCCCGAGCTGGGCAGCACCGACCGCGGTCCCAGCTGGGCTGGAGCCCCCTCCGAGCTCCGCCATCGCCTCACCAGGCCCCGCCGCAGCTCCGGAAGTAAAGGAACCATTATGCCCGCCCATCCCGGCATAACTCAGAGCCCGGGGCGGTGTGGGAGGGGTTGGGCCGATCGCACCGTCAACGTGCGGGGAAGCAGCGAGGGGAGGGGAGGGGCGGGAGCGGAGACTGGAAGGGCCGTGTGCAGCGGGTAAGGGAAGGGCCGTGTGCAGCAGCAGTGTGGGAGGCGAGCGCCCTCAGATACCGCCCACAGTATAATAACCGTTCTCCTCCAAGCCCTTCGGTCTGGGTCCCTTTTCCTTAGCGCGGGTTTTTCGGGACGGCAGCACCCCCTCGCCCCCCACGGAGCCTTTCTGGTTCAAGCAGAGCCAATGAATCCCAATTGTCATCGATTTCCACCACCTGCTATTTCTCCCCTCTTTTCGTAAATGGACTTCGCAGTTCTTTTCTTTCCTCCCACAGAGCTGGAAAGCAAAATGCCCGCCTGCCCCATGGCAATCCCAGCCGCCTGCCACCGCTCCAGCCTTGTCCCTCTTTCTCTCCCCTTTACTTTGCAGCACTTTCTCCTTCCTCCTCTCCCTGCCAGCTGGCAGCAAAGACATTTCACCCACTGGCACCAGCTGCCTCCAGTCCCTCGCTCCCATTTTGCCCATTCGGAACTCCTGGAGACGCCTGCCCGCGGAGCCGGAGCCGCTGTGGGGCCGGGTAATGCTGCAGTGAATGGTGGAAGGG
The DNA here is from genome assembly GCF_028551555.1 of Melozone crissalis. Classification (NCBI taxonomy): domain Eukaryota; kingdom Metazoa; phylum Chordata; class Aves; order Passeriformes; family Passerellidae; genus Melozone; species Melozone crissalis. Next base: position 85,840 of record NW_026535952.1, on the reverse strand, counting down.
ATTCTTAGAGTGACATGGGCCGGGCCAGGTACTCGGTGCCACCAAAACCGCCCTGTGCCTCTCCTCTTCCCTCCGGCCCGGCCGCCCCATGGCGGCCCCTCACCCGGCCTGCGAGCTGCCGGCTGCTGCTGGCCCGGGGCAGCTGCGGCTCGGAGTCCGCCTGCCGAGGGGCAAGAAGCAGCAGCCCCGGGCTGCTCACCATTGTGCCCCGCATGCCCTGCCCCGGCGCCTTGGAGCCCGGAACATCAAGCGCCGGCACAGTCGCTGTGGGTCCCTGCCTGTGAACACGGGGGAAGCCGGCACAAGGAACTCGCCAGAACCCACCCGGCCCTCACCGCGGCCCCCTCTGCCCGCAGCGAGCCCCGAGCTGGGGCACAACCGACAGCGAGTCCCGCCTGGGCTGAAGCTGCCTCGGAGCTGCTCCGCCGCCTCGCCACTGCCTCTGTTCTCTGGGCACTCGAGCTGGTGCCGAGGTCGGTGTGGAAGGGCTTTTGGCCCTCGTGACCAGTCACTGTGCTGGAAAGCAGCCAGGGACGTTTGCCAGACGTGCTCAGGAGCAGCGGGCGGGGGGGCGGGAGGGGGAGAAAGGGCAGGAAAGCACCCGAGTGTTTGGATTTCTCGTACCAAAGTGACTCCCGACTCATCTTGGGAACCAGACGCAGGGGCCTCTTTTCAGAAACACAAGCCGCGCGAGGGGAGCAGTGAGGTCACTCCTATCCTGCAAAAACCTTGCTAGGAGAAAGGGCGCCATGTTGTTGGCGCTGGTCGAGAGCAGCAGCCCCGGGAAGGCTGCTTCTAGGGCTCTCAACAGTGAATTATGGCAGGCATTCTCGGAGTAACCTGGGCCAGACCAGGTGCTCGGTGCCACCAAAACCGCTCTGTGCCTCTCCTCTTCCCCCCGGCTCGGCCGCCCCATGGGGGCCCCTCACCCTGCCTACGAGCTGCCGGCTGCTGCTGGCCCGGGGCAGCTGCGGCTCGGAGTCCGCCTGCCGAGGGGCAAGAAGCAGCATTGTGCCCCGCATGCCCTGCCCCGGCGGCCCGGAGACCAGGACATCAAGCGCCGGCACAGTCGCTGTGGGTCCCTGCCTGTGAACAGGGGAAGCTGGCACAAGGAACTCACCAGAAGCCCCCCGGCCCTCACCGCGGCCCCCTCCGCCCTCAGCGAGCCCCGAGCTGGGGTAGCACCGACCGCGGGTCCCACCTGGGCTGAAGCTGCCCTCCGAGCACCGCCGCTGCCGCACGGCTCCTGGCGCCACCGCCTTAGCTCTCAGAGCACTCCAGCTGGTCCCACTGGGTGCCGAGGGCGGTGTTTGAGCGGCGTTCGGCCGATTTGACAAATCGGCGTGCGGGAAAGCAGCGAGGGGCGGTGACGAGAGCCCGAACAGGACAGGAAGCGCGGCGGGGGGGAACGGCGGGGTAGGCCCGGGCAGGATGAGTCACATGGAAATTACCCGACAGTGGTTTTGTTTTCTTGCACAGAAGTGACTCACGGCGCCATATTAGGAGTCAGAGACAGGGGCATATTCAGAAGCAGGAGCCACGCGAGGGGAGCAGTCAGGTCACTCCTGTCCTGCAAAAACCTTGCTAAGGAAAAGGGCCCCATGCTGTTGGCGCTGGTCGAGAACGGCAGCCCCGGGAAATCCGCTTCTGGAGCTCTCAAAAGTGAATTACGGCAGGGATTTTTGAAGTGAACCTGGCCAGATGCCCGGTGCCAGCCCCGAGCCGGGCTCCAGGTGCCGCCGCCGCCGTGGAATAAAACGAACGCTCCGCCGGCCGTCGCACCCATTCCGGCCAGACTCCGCGGGCACTCGGGCTGGTGCCGCTCTGCGCTCACACTCCGCGGGCACTGGGGCTGATGCCGCTCTGCGCTCACGCTCCGCGGGCACTGGGGCTGGTGCCGCTCTGCGCTCACGCTCCGCGGGCACTGGGGCTGGTGCCGCTGTGCGCTCACACTCCCGGGCACTGCAGCTGGTGCCGCTGTGCGCTCAGACCCCGCGGGCACTCGGGCTGGTGCCGCTCTGCGCTCACACTCCGCGGGCACTCGGGCTGGTGCCGCTCTGCGCTCACACTCCGCGGGCACTGCAGCTGGTGCCGCTGTGCGCTCTCACCCCTCGGGCACTCGGGCTTAAATTTAAGCTCGCATCAACTTGCAATTTCTGACTCATGAACTTCATATTTAATGTTTTGTATTGATTATAAATTTCTCGAGCACTCTGGTAATCATGGTTACTTAACTTTGTTACCTTTCTTGGTTTCTTCAGGTTAGAATTTTTTGAGATCTTTAGGTTGGTCTGCACGGCCAATACTACTATTTTAATAAAATAAAAGTAGTAAAAAACTATTTTAATAAAATAAAAGTAGTAAAAAACAGGGAAATAAGCACGGCAAAAAGAGCAATCCTGCAAGTATACACACAGTGAGCAAACCTACTTTTTCCCATACATCTTTTTTGAAAATCTGTAGGTTATCCCACCAACTGGAATCAAGTGTAGGAGTTTGTTCTTAGTTATTTACACATGCCAGTTTTTTTATTTCATTTGAAATGTTTCTAATAATTGCATTCTTTATCTCTAATACTGCCTGGAGCCTGATGATTCTGTTTAACATGGATATTGGGGTCTGAACTTGGCCTTTACAACTTTGGATTTTCTCAATTTCTAATGCACTTTGCTTCTTCTGTTTGGTTTCTCCTAAATCATTGTATGTAGGAACTCCTAAACTTGATCCAGTTACTTTGGGTAATAAGAAGAAAGCTATTTTATTTTTTATATAAAAATATAATATTTTATTATATTTTTTATTATTTTTATTATTTTATTATTCTAGCTATGCAGCTGCCAGACCAGTCTCCTGACAATTTAGTGTATGCTGTAGTACTGGAGATCAAAACCAGGTGTTTAGAGCTCTCCCGTAATGTGTTATCAGTTTCTGTTGGGCATTCCCTATATTTACACAGTTCCTTCATTTTCCAAAAGGGGTTTATCCCTTTTTCAGTACAGTCATAAAATTCATATACTTCATGGTGGGTACACTTGTCTCTTTTCTCAACAGACTCTAATTTATTTGGATCTCTTGGGATCCACTGGGTAGCTGAATACTTTTAAGCAATGCTAGAGCTCTGATACCAGTTATTTTCCCATACAGTTCAGTCTTTTTGACTCTTCCTTCTGAGAGCCAACTTTAAATCTTTTGGTCCTTTTATCACAGTATACTCAGGTGAATTAACTTGTGATGTGGTTGAATCCTGTCCAGTGCCCGGAGGTGAGAGTGGTGTGGACTCTGGCCCAATGCCAGAGGGAGAATGGGGTGGAGTCCGGTCCAATGCTAGAATGCCAGAGGGAAAAAAGAACTGATATTGAGTCTGGCCCAATGCCAGAGGGAAAATGGGGTGCAGTCTGGTCCAATGCCAGAAGGAGAATGGGGTGGAATCCGGTCCAATGCTAGAATGCCAGAGGGAAAAAAAAACTGATGTTGAGTCTGGTCCAGTGCCAGAGGGTGAGAGTGATGTGGGTCCAACCTTTTTCTTTTGGTCTGCACAGTCAAATTAGTAATGAAGAGTACCTGAAAGGGGCTTTCAAATATAGGCATTAATGGTCTGCTGTTTTATGATTCTAACAAAACTCAGTTTCTTTGGTTAATGTTATGGGTAACTGGTTAATTTCTCTTTTTCTATAGCTTGCATGTTTCTCTTACCAACTTCTGCATACTCTGTATTTTGCCAGGTGTTGTATTTCTGTTAGCTAACTTAACTCCCAAAGTGCTTTTATTCTCCTATTTTTCTGTGTATTTAACTTACTGGTTTTTCTGTTCTATTTTCAGGATCTTATCTATTCGTCTCTTGCTTCTGTTTCTTACTTTCACTAACAGCTTAAATACTTTTCTTTTAACTCCTTACTCCTAAGACAATTTTTTTTAATATTTTTTTCTCACACTATTTTTCAACACAATACACCTCTCTCAAAGGAGATGTGGTAAAACTTATAATGCACAATCCACATTACCTGTACTTTAATTCATCTACATTTACTCACCTTTATTTCTCATTCACCTTTACACCCTCAAGACACAAACTGGATCATTATTGCTAGTAAATCTCTGTGGCTCCCCTCACCTTGGGGCTGGCCCACAGGTCTCAGTATCTCTGGGCCTCTTGGAAGGGCCTGGCTCTGGTTGCCTCTGGTGCACATTCACCTGTGAGGCTGTCTGCAGGAACACTGGTCTAGTTTGCAGGTCACACACACACTGTTTACCAAGGGCTCTTCCGGATGTTGCATCGGGTCCCCTAAAGTGCAAAGCCCCTGACCCCCTTAATCATCACCTCTAGGAACCTTCCCCAAGGCCTCTTGTTCCCTGGCTATTGCCACATCGAGACTGAGCTTTCTACAAAACCTCCTGATGTGTCCTGCCTCTCCACAGTAATAGCAATGTCGTTCTCTCAAAGGGCCTTGAGGTGTCTCCATCCCTCTTGCACCTGACAGTACTGGCCTATCCTTGCCTCCTCCTGGTGGTGGACCTGCCCACCCTGCACTTTCTCTAGCTACAGCAACCATGATCTTAGCCTTGGCCTTTGCTTTTTCTTCGTCTCTCCTTACATGTACCTTCAGTGCTTCTCTTAGTAACTCATTGATGTCCTTTTCTTGCCAATCTTCATTATTTTCCAGTTTTCTCCATATATCTGGCCAAGACTTGGTAACAAATTGGACTTTTAGTAGCACTTGACCTTCTGGGGTGTCTGGGTCTATTCTTGAGTACAATTGGAAGTTTCGCTTTAGGCGGTTAAGCCAGGCAGCAGGAGCTTCATCCTTCTCTTGTGCACCCTCAAATGCCAATTGGGTGTTAGTTCCTTTGGGAACTGACTCTTTGATCCCCCGTATTATCAAAGACCTATATTCCATCATGGCCTTCCTCCCCTCCTCCTGGTTAGGGTTCCAGCTGGGCTCCGTTAGTGGCAATTTTTGTTCACCTGATGGCACCTGGGGTCCTGGATGGTTATCTTTCTCCCAAATTCTTATGCTAGCTGCACTAATCATCCGGACCTCTTCTGGGGAAAATAATACACTCAAGATGGAATTCATCTCCCCCCAAGTGTAGATATTTGGACCTAAGAATTGATACACTTGGTTGGCTATGCCCACTGGCTCCTTGACTAAATGCCCCAACTCTTTCTTGAGCCCTCTCTCCTCAGAAGCAGTTAGAGGAGCATTCACAAAGCCAACACCTCCCGCTACTCCTCCCATAGGAACTTCTCTGAGAGGAAAGAGTCTCCTGCCCTGTTTATTTCATTATAGAAATGTAATTCTAAGTTTAGAAATATACAATCAATATATAAAGACATTTATAAAAACACAACATATAAATAAATATTAATAATAGGAATAGACGGAATATATTATATAAATTACATAACACATCAATGTCCGCTATAAATATGCATGTCAGTATAAATATGAAAAATACAAATATCAAATTTATTTAAATATGTCTTTAAAGCAAGGGGGCTTGTTTGGGTCTGGTCGGATAAGAGGCTGGTTTTTGGCATTTATTTCAGAGCAGGTTTTGGCGGGGGTCGCCCCTGTTCTTTTTTGCCGCCTTCCCTGCCCGCAGCCCCGAGGCGCGCTGCGCCCCCGGCTGGGGCGGGCGGCAGTGCTGCCGCCTTGTGGGCAGAGCGCGGTACTGCAGCTGTGCGCCGACAGGCAGCTGAGAGGCCGCCACCTTGGGAGTGGCGCGTCGCCGGTGTCGCGGACTTTCTTTGATCTTCTCAAAAAGGCGGCGAAAAGGGCGGGAAAATGGCACACCACGGTAAGTCTGCCCCCCTGTGGCCACAGAGCGGTACCGCACCCCCCCTGAGCCAGCGCCCTGCCCCTCGCCGCTGAGTGCCGGGGGCGGGGCAAGGATGCGGCTGCCGAGCGAGGGAAGGGCGAGGGGCGGGAGCTAGCGGCGGGCGGGCCAGGGTCTGTAAATGGCGGGGACGGGTGAAGGACATTTGGTAGTGCGAAGGGACGCGATGGCCGAGAAGAGCGGCCGCGGCGGGGGCGGCCGGGCGGGGCCGGTTTCGGCGGGCGGCGGAGGCGCGGTCGTAGCGCTCCGGGGCAGCGGGCGGGGGCGGGCGAGCGGCGTGGGAACAGGGCGGCAGCCCCCGAGGTGCGCCCGCCCCGCTCCAGGCGCTGGGAGCGACCGCGGGCCGGACAATCCCGGCGGGGCGGCCCCGGGGCGGCGGGCAGGCGGCGGAGCGGGGCCGTGGCGCTCCCCGCCCTCGCTGCCGCCAGCTTTGGAAGGTCGGGCCGGGCGCCCGCCCCGTCCCGCCGCCTCCCGGTCTCTGTAAACTCCTCTCTGGCTTCACAGGTCCGTGCTGGAGAGTGGGAGAAAGGGCCCTGCTGGTTGCCGTGTCCTCGGTGGGCAGAGAGCTCTGACCTTGGCCGCATGGGCTGGTGGTTTTGCAAGTGTTAATCGTTGAAGGCAGCAATAAGTGGTTTGAAAGCCTGTTCTTGACCAGACAAAGGGGAAAAGTGTGAAAAAGTGTCATTTTTCATTTGACTTGCCTTGAATTATTTAGGAAGATAGAGAACTAGAAAAAGAGAGAAATAGAATTGGTTATTGAGCACTCCTCAAATGCCCATGGTGATTCTGTGTAGAGCCGAAGTGAAGGGTGATGGAACAGAGCTCTGTGCTTTAGAAGGAAATAAATTTAAACCTGACGTCCACACAGAGTCTCACTAACTTCTGTTATTTTAAAATACAAAATACTTTTAGGAAGTGTTGGAAGTTAGTGTTTTGGGAAAGAAATGGCAGTTCCACAGAACATTCCATTTAATAGAGGCTCTGGGAACGATTCCTTTTGTAACTGCTGCCACTGCAATCAGTTGGTGGTTCAGCCTTGAAATGTGCACTTGCCCTTCTATAAAGCACTGTTTTGTTTGCCTTTCAGTGCTATGAGTCTTGATAAATTGGAGAAGAGCCCAAGAGAAATTCATCATCCTGAGATACAAAAGGTAGGAAGTGACTTTTTTTGGTTTGGTTCTTTTTCTTTATTATTTTCTGGAAATAAAAGTAATTAAGTATAGATACTACTGGCTTGTTTCTTCCAGTAGCAGATGATAATAATAATAGTAGTAATAATAATAATAGAAATAATAATAATAGTAATGTAATACTACTTAAACTGTCTTTATCCATTGAATTGGCCATTTCAAATAAAAACTTTTTTTACATCTCCTGTTTGACTGTTTATTTGGGTTTTTTTGGAATGGTAGAGTTTCCATGCCCAATTCATTATGATTAATTATGGAAACTATGAGTGCTTATCTAAACACATGCAACATCTGTTTTTCTAGAGCCTGCCTTGTGCTGTCCTGTTCTAACTGGTAGCTTGAATGTTCTGTCACTTGAAAGGACTGTAATCCTAATGAGCACTGAATTGCATATGACTAAGCTAAATACTGATTGTTGTAGAACTTACTTTACAGTTCTATGAAAGCTGACAGTCTTTCTGGACTTTCTGCCTTTCTGGACAGGACTCTTCATCAGGTGTAAGGGGAAGCATGAAAATGTCCTACTTGGTGTAAGCTTACCTGCAGCGAGGGAATAGGGAATTTAGATACTATAAATACAGGCATTAGTCTCATCACCATAAAATCTGCATTTGTTCTGTTCTGTGTAAATTTGTATGATTCTTACCCCTGGGTAGCTATGAGGTAACTTTATTTTGGATGATGAAGACTTACTCTTAAGGTGATTCTTAGCTAACTACAAATATGTTCAGTACTTCTAAAACTAACAAGGTGCTATTTTTTGACCAGTATTTGTTTCTTTTATCTATGTAGATCTGCTTAAACTTTTCTTTTTCATATATTCATGTCACATATTCATGTGGTATGATTGTACAGAACATGACAGTGGTAAAGTAGGACAAGCTGTAAGGTAAAGCACTGAAGGATTGGAAGAGTTGCAGTTTCTCTTCCCTGAGATGCTGTGCAGTCAGAAAGAAACATTTTCTCTTTTAGCATATGCTTAATAGAAGATCCTTCAGTGATGTGTTACCAGAGTCCCCAGAATCAACACGGAAGCAAGAGGAAGCTCGACAAGCAGAGTTTGTTTGGCTTGGTCAGGTAGGATCACTGTAGAAGGTATGCAGCTATCTTTACAAAGGCTGTGTCACTCCTTTTGGTAAACTGTGACTACCTTGCAGTTATGGTGGGATTTAATGCAGTTTTCTGTGGCCAGAAATAGTTTTGTAGTATTGCATGATTGTAAGTTACATTAAAATAAATCATGAATAGAAGTATTTATCTGTAATGCCTGAGGTATACCTGTAGAAATATTTATATGGTACACGAGTTAAATGAAGGTTGTAAAAATCGTACCTTAGGGGGGTGCCTGGTACTGTCCTTAGTGTTTGTTAGGAATTTTGGAAATCAAAGGTGAGTTTGTATAATTGACAAGAGTATCCTCTATCTGGCTACTTATAGTAAAGCAAACTGTGTAGATGGTTAGATTCTGTAGTTTGAGGTGGAGGTTTTTCTCTGTTACAATATTTGACTCTTCTGAGTTGCCACTTAGAAAGAAAGAAAACAACAACAACAAAAAAAATCAAAAAACCAAAGCCAAACAAACAAAAGAACCCACAAAACCCCCCAAAATAAACAAACAAACAAAACCAAAAACCCAAACCACCTACCCAAGAAACAGCCAAGGTATGTTTTGGCTAAGATACCTAGTAACCATTTGACATTTTTGAGGATACAGAATTTGCCTCTCTTTTCATTACTTAAAATGGCATAGGAATTCCAAACTGGAATTACTTTCTAGTCCTAAATTGTCCTTTTAATATAGTCTTTAGTTTGGGTATTGCTGACAAACACTCAGTTTAAATGAAACATCTGTTTGTATGAGGCATTGAAATTGAAAACCACTGTGAAAGGGGATACCACAGCTAACTTGGTAACCACAAGCTTTTGTCAAAAGGAGGTGAGTAAAATTGTCAGAGAAGTTATGGAACGTTAAATGTTATGTAGTATGGTATATATTTATTCACTTCTGTAATTAGATGCTGCAGCAGAAAAGAGGAAAGGTACAGTGTCAAACTGATTCTGCAGTCACTGTTAGATTAATAAAGGATGAGCCTGGGGGCGGAAGCACTTCTCAAGTTAAAGCAAGTGTGGACATTTTTATATCTGAGGAAATTCAATGAAGGCGACATCTTCCATTTGCAATCATCTTTTGTTTTAATTTCAGCACTTTTGAAACAAGATTCAGTTGTGTTTTCTTTTCCTTTTGTTTCATTTGGATTTTGTGTGAAGTCATTAGGGAGTGAAATATGCCAGCTGCACTCCTCTGCATGTGTTTTAGATACAGAAGGTTCAGAAGTGCTTCTAGAATTCCAGAGATTCAACTAATGTATAAACTGGGAGAGGAGGGGCAGGCTCTGGGAGGTAAGTACAGAGAACACAGGATAGAAGAACCATTTGGCAGAAAGGCAGAAACTGTATCATGTGCTAGTCACTGAACATCACAAACTGAACCATAAAATATAAGCAAACTGCCTATGTGTGGTACATGTATTTTAAGTATATAGGTTTGGGATTTTTAAATGAAAAAAATTATTGCGTGGTGGTTGCGCTGAGTTTCAGCTGCATGTGTTTTAATTCAACATTTCAGGGATGTGTCTTACTAGTCTCCAAACCAGAACTGATGCAGGGAGACCTCTGCCAGAAAATTATTTCAGTTCTGATATTTCAACTTCCAGCAATGTACTGTTTGGAAACGTATCCTCCCAAAAGCATTTACATGTTATTGCCATTGTCCATCGCATTCTGTGTCTGTACGATCTGTATTTTTTAGTGCACATAACGTGTATCCCTTATGTTACTTCATAGCCTTGGGAATCTCAGTCTTTCTGGAGTAATTTTCCTCATGAGGTTTTCTCTGCAGATTCTTGGGGCCAGTCCTTGCTGGTTTCTACAGATGCTGGCGTCTTGTTAACAGATGGCTGGTAATGATCTAGAGTTTTTGTGTACCTGACGATTTTCTTGAAAATGTGTCTTTATGTATCTGACCATTTTCTTCAATCAGCCCCTCTCTGCCATCGTCTCCTGAATCTGCAGCAGAGCAGTTCCGGTCCATCCGGGCACGTGTAATCCAGTTCCTGATGATCTGAGCACACGGAGCAGCGCTCAGCTGCTGTGGGGGGCTCAGGGAAGGCAGAGTGTGCATTGTCATTTTCCTGAACCTACAGACGAATCCAAGTGAGAAGCCACAGGGTGGAAAGCAGTTGCATATATGCTAAATAAAACTTGCTGATTTATTTAAGAATTGTTTCTGCTTGTTCTTTGTTGTGCTTCAGTGCTTAGAAAACCTCTCTGTAAAATCAGTTCAATTCATCAGTTGAACCTTTGTTTGCAGACCCTCAGTGAGCAGAATTTGTTGCAGACTCAGTGCACGCTGTGCCGGCCTCCCGGGAGTGTGAGGAGCTCACGTGTGCTACTTTTTGCTTTAGGACGCTCTGAGGTATTTATTCCTTTTGGGATACATGATGAGAATTGCCAAGAGAGGTAGTTACAAGGTATGACATGGGGAAAAAGCCTGTGTGGTTGGAATGTTGTTGCTGTCAAAAGTTAATTTTTCCTTCTTTCTTAGCCAGTAGTTAGCTTTTTGCTTAATTTTTGTGGTATCATTATTTTATTGTTTAAAAAATGGCTTCAAAATCACTTTGGTGGTTGGTGTTGGCCACCAGTACCTTGTTCAGATTTGCCTATTTGCTTGTAGCTAAAATGTTCACATCTTGTTTATCATTCTATTTAAGAAACTGCTGCCCAGCCAACTAATAACTGAATATCCATCTGTCTGGGACATGGGGAGAGGATTTAGGTAATGTCTTTGTTTCCAGAAAAAAGTTCCAGTGTAGTTTCTAAATAGAGGAAAAAGGGGTGAAGACTCGGGGCTCTGATGCCATGGGGGCACCCCATTGGCTTCCTGACACGGAGAGGGAGCCCCACTGCAGGAGCAGGTATCTTCTCATGTAATATTGAACAAATTATAAATATAAATATGACAATTATAAATATAAAATATTTTTAAATAGTTAAGTAAAGCAGGGGGTTTTATTTGTCAATAGGCAGTGTTTTGATTATCCAAATTTTAAGTACAAATCATATAAAGGTAGAAATCTAAGTATAGAAATATATCATAAATACATAAAGTTTAAAAATATAAGAAAAAATTAGTTGTAGCAGTAGTTATGATACATAATATAAATAATCATTTAAATACATTTCCAGAATTTTATATATATGTAATTATTAATATACTGCATCAAAAGAAACAATAAAAATAAATGTGAATATTATTATACAAAGTATAAAAATATTTCAATCTCGTTTAAAAGGTGGTGGTTTTTTGTATTTATTTGTTTAGAGACAGGGTTTTTATTTGGAATAATAGAAGTATTATAGAAGTATAAATCTAAATATAGAAATATACAGTCAATAAAGAAAGGTATTTATAAGAACACGACCGAACGACGCCTCCTTCGGCCGAATGGAACGAGCTCAGCCGAACCAAGGCGAGACCGGCCGAACCTGACGGGCTCGAGCGAACCGAGGCCAGGCTTGCGAGGCTGCCTGAACCGAGCCGAGCTCAGCCGAACCGAGCCCGCTGCTCTCGTGCGCGCTAATTAGCACGAGTGCGGTCACAGCCCAATGAGCTCCTGTGCCACCCCGCGCTCCTGATCATGTCCGTGCGATGGCTGGGCCGCCCGCGGGACGCGGCAGCAGGAGAGCCCCGAGCCGGGCGAGTTTAACGTGAGGCAGCGCCGCTTGCCCGCCCTCGGGGAGGCGAGCCGAGCCGAGCTCAGCCGAACGCGCAGAGAGCGGCTCCGAGTTCGGCCGAATGAAGCCGAAGCGCGCTGAAGGGACGAATGCAACCGAATGCGGCCGACAATAGCCGAGTTTAGCCGACAATAGCCGAGTTTAGCCGACAATAGCTGAGTTTAGCTGACAACAGCCGAGTTTAACCGACAATAGCCGAGTTTACCGAAGAGCCGACTGGAGCCGAGTGACTCCGGAGCGAGCCGAGCTCCCCCGAGTGCAGCCTCCCGGGCAGGGCGAGGCGCCGGGCCGGGCTCGGGGTGCAGCCGGGGCTCTGTGAGGCTTCCCTGCCTGTCCCTCTCTCTACCCCTCCTTCCTTCTCCCCGTATTCGCCTTCTCTCGCTCCCTTTCCCCCATTCCCTCTCCTCCCACAAGCCCGGCTCCTTCCTGTGTAGCCCCTTCCCTGCTACTCCCTTTCTGTTCCCCGTTTCTGCCTCCTCTGTCCACCCTCCCTCTACCCCCCCTCCCGGGCTTTCCCTTCCCGTGCCGCTTTCCTGCACAGCCCGCCCTCCCTCGCCGCCCTTTGTCATGCCCTGCTCTCGCTCCTCTCTTCCGGTGCCCGCTTTCCTTCTTTGCCGCGCAGCCGCGGGGCTCGGGGTGCCGGAGAATGAAGGCCCGAGGGTATGAGGATTCATCAGTGGTGCTGTTAACACAGTCAGAATGGCTCAGTGACTCTGTGCCAGGCTGGTGTGGCCTCAAAGGCTGCCGCTGCTGCTGGCAGAGTGTGTGAAGCCTCTGCTGAGCAGGCAGTGGCATCCCCCCGAACACCTTCTCACAGCAGGGACGGAGATGGACCCAGCCCAGCGCGTGGAAATGGATCTCTCCAGCTGAACGCTCAGGTGAAGCGAGCAGAGAGCGTGCCCAGCATGAACCAGGTGAGCTGCACATCTCCAGGGTAATGATTCTTGCACCTTCAGAGCCACAGAATCGCTGAGCTTTTTTTTCCCCAGGCTTTCAATCACCTCTCAAACAGACGAATACTCCCCTTGGAGGCTGCTGTGCCCTGGGGAGCCTGGCAGGTGGCCCCGTTGGTGAGAGGAGGGCAGCTGCAGGCAGGCAGCCCCCAGGAAAACACGGGAGTTTCAGTGGTTTCTGATGCCTGAGGAACGGGGAGATGGCGTGAGCTGAGCAGGAGTTAAGCACGGTCGTACAGAGGCCTGGCTGTTATGATTTAAGATCGCTTATTGAATATCTGTAGTTTCTATAGATATTTGTATATCTGTCAAAGTAGAATATAGAACCTTGTGCAGGAGAAAAAGAACTCTTGATGTAAGATATGACCTGGGGGGGCATCATGCCAGGCTATCCCTTCCAGATTTGGACGGCTTCAGTGTCTTGTGTGGCATGATGGGAAGTTCTGAAAATTAAGATTTCCTCTTTGGTGCGGGTCAGATGGGTGACGCCTGGCAGCTCGTGCACTGCCACTGTGCTAACCTGTGTGCCTCTCCTTCCCTCCCTGCTCCACAGGCAGAACAACACGGGAGCAGCAGGGAGAGCTGGCTTTGTCCTGGAGGATCCAGGAGCTCGCGGTGGATATCTGAGCCTGCAGCTCCAGGCTGCCGCAGGACGCAAGGGCTGCACACACCCAGAGCGTACAGGTACTGTCACAAACGTGGGCTGTCGTGGCTGAGCCCTCAGGAGCTGGCGGTGCCAGCTGGGAGAAGAACAGTAACTTCCAGCCTTTTCTTTTGTCTGCATTTCCCGTGTTCAGTCAGTCTGATTACTTCTGGGCATTTGCCCAGCAGGGTGTGAAATGCTTCAGGGGCTAAAGGGGGAAAAAAAGGGAAAAACCAACTATAATCTAAACCTCAGGAGGGAGAAGACATCTGTCAGGACAAACTCTTAAGAGAAATGGGATGAAGAATACTTGTTTACTCAGTCTTTCGTATCTGTAGCTAGTTCAAAGAGGTCTCACAGTCCTTCCCATTAGCAGAGCAAAGGAAGAACAGAAAAGCCCTCAGGCTAAGCCATTATAAAAGCAGCAGCAGCAGCTTTGTGTGCTGGAGTGTGGCAGGCATTCCTAGGTTTGCTTTTTGGTTTTGCATCTAGCACTGGTAGAGGAAAGTTCTTTGCAAGGTGATAGTTCCAGCCTTGTATTGAAATGTGAGCAAAGAGGAACTTTCTCAGTTGGATTTGGGTTTATTCACAGCACTTGTAAACAGAGTTAACATTCAGATAACATGTGCAGGGAGTGTGTGCTGTGGGTTACCACAAGTGACAAAGGAAGTGGGACAGGGACAGGGCACTTTCCCCTTCAAGGTACTGTCTTTCTCTGGAAGAATGACGTGAGAGCAGAAAAGTTGCAATGGCATTGCGGTTCCCTGCACAGAATATACCCAGGGAGGTGAAGCACAGCCCAGTGGTGTGCCACAACTGGGAGCATCAGTGAAGTGAGGAGGACTGAGGAGCTCTCCCCTTTAGCAATCACAACAGTCATGTCAACGAGTGTCACCCTTTTCCAGACCACTGGCATGTGCTTGGGGACAATAACCTGTGTTTTTACAGCCAGGTCTTCTGAGCCGCTGCTCACTGCTCACAGTGAAAAGAAACTTGTGTACAGGCACTCTGCAAAATTGCCACCTCAGATGCCACTGAAGCACAGCTTTGGCTTTCAGGCATCTCCCCTGCAAGCTGTCCCTTGCGGCGTTTCCGCACTGGATTCATTGTAAATTCATTCCTCCCATTTTTTATTTGTAATTTCCAAAGAATATCAGTCGACTTTTACGGCCTCTTCAGGGCTCCCCAAGCTTCATACCACACCTAAATGCTCGTTTTCACTGCCTGAAGGGCTTTTCTGACCCAAATGATTCTATGAATTTGGCCTGTACTTCAGCTTAAGGGGAAAGCTGTACATTGATTGCATTTTGGAGAAAAAGATTTGACTGTCCAGCTGTAAATTTATCTTGTATTTTGCCTTCCAGGTTCGCTCGTATTGTAATTTGCAAATGGCACAGCAAATGCCACGAGAGCAGCTGGTGAAGGTGGCTCAGAAGCAATGACAAGAATGTGCTGCAAAGTTGGGTCCAGCAGTCCAGCTTCCCGACACGGTAGGGCAGGCACACCTTTTGATAAAGCATCAAACGCTGTAGTTTTTATTCTTGGTGTTTGTCTGTGCTCCCACTCTGATCACCCCCTGAAGTATTATTTTTCAAAATGATATCTAGGAGAGAAATCATGTTTATTCAGGGGGAGCCATAATTTTCATTTGTTTCAAATGCACCAGGTGTGTTTTAAGCCCTGCACACACAGCAAGAGCTGCAGAGCTTGTTGTGCAGTTTCCTGCAGCACTGATTCATTCTGTATTCCAGTAACCATGCCCTGGGCTGCCAGCCAGGCTCAATGCCAGGAGCGGGAGAAGCAGACCCGAGAGGTGCTTTGGGTGGAGCCCAGCCAGGTTTCAGGCAGCCCGCAGAGTCTGCCCTTGCAGTCCACGCCGGTCTGCTGTTGCCATCTGCTGGAAAAATCCCTAATGGATATTTCCAAACGTGGGGAGGAGCATCCGCTCCTGTCACGGACCTGCTGGGGGCTCTTTGCCCTCTGGCTCCGTGCGCTCTGCCCAAGAACAGCGTGTGCAGCAGGCTGTCACCGCTCTCTGCAGGGTGAAGCACCTTCAGCCAAGGTCAGTGCAAGAGCAAAACAATCCTGCCAGCAAAGCCTGCTACTAGAGAGGCAAACAATTATCCTTCCAAAGGAATTCATCCTTCTTCTCCCTTACAACTCTCCTGTTTCATCACACCGCAGAATGGTTTGGGGTGGAAGAGATCTTGAAAACGACCTAGTTCCACCCCTGTCCTGGGCAGGCTCACCTTCCTCTGGGCCAGGGTGCTGTGCTGTCACAGATCAGGTGGCAGATCTGTGGAAATTGTAATGATATTATTAAGGCGTGTCTCTTATTGCCTTGCCATTCATGAATCCCGAGGCTTCACTTGTCCTAGTTTAGCTTTCTGATGTGGAGGAGCTGACCTGCCAACTGATATGGAATTTGGTGCTCTCTGTGGAGTGACATCCTGTAAAATTTCCATCCCAGAAATGCTGTCACGATGGCTCTGCTCCATAAAGAATGACACGGCCTGATTGTCAGCAATTTTTGCTTCTGCAATAGTGTAAAAATGCTAAAATTTGAACACTGCTTATTATTTCAAAAGAGAATATTTTAAAACTGGAAGTGATAGCTAAAATTACGCCTGAAAGGTAGCAAGAGCAAATACATAGAATATTTCTCCCTGTTTGTAGATACACTTTTCATTCAAAATTATGCTGATGGGGACATGCTTTTATGTATTTAGTGACTTTACAGATTTCTTCCCTGAGTTTTTTGAGTTCATAGAATCATGGAATAATTTAGGTTGGAAGGGTCTCTAAAGATCACCTCGTTCCAAGCCTGCTGCCGTGGGCAGGGACATGGTTCCATAGACCAGGTTGCTCTGAGCCTGATCCCAGAGCACCAGTGGGCCTTGGAACACTTCCAGGGATGGGGCAGCCCCAGCATCTGTGAGCAACCTGTGCCAGCCAGGTGCCAGAGGAGGAAGAAAGCCCTTCCCACCTGGAGCAGAGGCTGCTGCAGCTTGGCGCAGCCTCGTGTCACCGAGTGTGTGAGACAGAAAGGCCCTTCCTGTGGAGGGAGAGCAGCACTGGAAGATCTTTTTTGGGAGAAGCGGAGCAATGGAACGCCAAAGCAGCCTTCAGTTCTTGCAGCAGAGTTGGGAACAACTGGAAGCAGGAGCAGAGCTGGCCTGGTGCCTGGCAGTTCTGCAGGCAGTGGGGATGGAGAAGCTGCAGTTATCTGTCTTCTTGGCTGAGTCTTTAAAAATGAGGCACTTTTCTGTAGTTCCTTTTCAAGCATTATGTGACAGTTCCCCCTAGAAGTCCAAAGGCAGCTGTTTTCTTAGCAGGAGGAAGTCAGAAAGAGGCAAAGCAGGCAAAGACATCAGATAAGTCTGGATAAAAATCTTGGCTAACCTGTTTTTTCCCCCTCCTCCAAACAGGCAATTCTGAAGCGCTGAGCAGAGATCTGCCCCTGGGAGGCAGAGCAGAGCCGATCTCTGAGAGCTGACACGGGAGCTGTGGTGAGGACAGCTGCTCCCCTGCCTCGGTGTGGGACTTGCTGAGCTGCCGTTCCTGTGCTGGGAGTGTTTCTCCTCTCATGCAGGCAAGCCAGAGAGCTCCGGGGAAGGAGCAGGTAAGGTTTAAGTGCCGAGATCTCCCCGGTAAGAAGTGACGTGACAAAAGGAAATGGCCTCAAGTTGCAGCAGGGAAGGCTTAGATTGGCTTTGAGGACCAATTTGTTCACTGAAAGGGTGGTCAGGCGTAGGAGCGGGCTGCCCAGGGCAGTCCCCATTGCTGGAGACATTTAAAGCATGGCAAGATGTGGTGTTTAGGGACCTGATTTGGGCGGGGGCTTGGCAGTGCTGGGGCAGCAGCTGGGCTCGATGGCCTTAGAAGGCTTTTGCAGCCTAAAGGATGCTATGGTTCTGGAAAGCCTCGGCCCCTCTGGCTCCGACACAGCACCTGGATGCTGACGGAAGGAGGCTGGTCATAGACCCTGGAGGTGCCTGTGCCACAGGGAGGGAGAGGACAAGGCAGTGTCACCTGCAGGGAGGGTCTCGTCCCCAGAGAGCAGCCAGTGACTCCATCCCTGCCCGGGGCTCTGGGTGCACCCTCGGGGTGGACACCTGCCCTCAGGTTTCCCTCTGAGCACCTGGGGAGGGAACCAGGTCCATCCGTGTGGCAGCTCCAGGGCCTGCAGGCTCTGGGGCTCTGCAGCTGTGTGCCTTGTTACAGGGCGGCAGGGACGTGACACTGCCCGGCTGCGCTGCTGCCCTCGGATCCTTGCTGCTTTCCTCCTGATCCCACATGGCTGTAGCAGCAATCTTGTGTCTTTTCTTTAAAAGTGTCCTTGGGAGAGTTCAAAGAGAGGGTAATTAGTTATGTCAAAGCCTACATATTTGACCTGTTGGCACTCAAGAGAAAAGACAAGAACCTGCTTGGCATCCTTGTGCCTGGAAGTCATTGTGACCCAGGGAAGTGAGGAAGGGGCTGGCCGAGGTCACTGAGGCTCTGAGATGGAGGTGAGTTTGCATTCCAGTTGATTGGAACGGAGGCTCATCAGA
Source organism: Melozone crissalis (assembly GCF_028551555.1). Lineage (NCBI taxonomy): Eukaryota > Metazoa > Chordata > Aves > Passeriformes > Passerellidae > Melozone > Melozone crissalis. The sequence goes on along the minus strand of NW_026535952.1, from coordinate 67,869 downwards.
AGTTTCGTTGGCTATCCAAGGCACAGAGCCCTGGAGCCAAGTGAACCTGAGCTGCTGCATGCTTGCTGTGAGCTTTGGGGTGAGGGTGCATCGTTGCAGGCCTGGGATGGATTGAAATGCGCTGAGGAAACCAGAGGGAGGGAGGGAAATGCTCTGTTAACTTGTGCCAATTCTTCTGTCAGACTCATCACGGCATGACAGCGTGAAGACTGAGAGTGTAAGAAGATGTGGAGGGAAACAGAGAATCTGACAGGAGCAGCGAACGCATGAGTGCACGAATTTTGCTTTTTGCTTGGATGTAAACTCAGGAGTTGAAAGGAATTTGGGAGTGAGAAGGGACATTTCAGAAGGAGAAGAAGAAAAAGAAGTTGTTGCTGTTGTTACAGTCCTGGCAAAATCTTTTGTTCTAGCTAATAAAAGAAGTTAGTTTAAAAAACAAAAAGAAAAAAATGTAGCGTTTTTTTTTTACTTGACTATTATATTCATTGGTGGTTTATGGTGTGTTGTTTTATTTCTTGGTATTATTAACTCTGTGTAAATTGTTTTTTGAGTGAAGCTGTGAAGCTGACTTTCTGGATGGGTTGGTTTGTATTTGAGGCAGGATTAATTTCAATAGGATTCTTTCATAGATTTCTGATGGGTATTACTGGGATTTTGGTTTTGTTTGCTGTATGCATAAACATAGAGCTTTGGTAGGGCCAGCTGGGCTGCTGGAGTTTTGGGTGTGAATTTATTAGATGGCTTTTGTTAAATGCAGTTTTTAATTTTTGAAATGTTTTTCAATGTAGTGGTTTTAAGGTGGTTTTTAAGAATTCATTGTATTGTTTTCTGTTGTTTGTAGTTGGTGTATGATAAGGGATGTGGTGTGAGGTCTTGAATGTTATGGTTTTAGTGTTCCTAAGTTCTGATTTCTTTCTGGTTCGTTAGGTGTTTTTAGTTTTGTTGTTGGGGCGAGGGGCATTTATATGGTGGGTTTTTATAGGCAATATTTTTTAAATTTAGTTAGTGATCTTTTGTAGTATTTTAATAGTTTAGATTTTTTATTTTCATGCTTTTACTTAATTTGTAAAATTTTTTCAAATAACTTTTCCAGATTATTGGTTATTATTTGTGCATAAATGTAGAGCTTTTTTTTGTTAGTACTGTTTTGGGTCAGTTGTAGAGTTTTGAGTCTAGTGAGTTGGTTTGATTTAATTTTTAATGGGTGTTTGTTTTTATTAGTAGTTGTGTCATTTTCAAGCTGTATTTGAGTTTTTTGGGTGTTTGAGATATTGGTTTAGGAGGAAGTTTATGATGAGAATGTACGGAGGCTTTGGGCTGCTTATAGTGGGATTTAAAATTTATTTACAGTTAGGTTTATTTGAGTTTTTATTAGGGTTCAATGTTGTGGGATGTTTGTTCCATTAGTAATAGAAATAGGTTTTGTTTTGATGTGCTGCGATGGGATGAGCGTGGGCTGCGTACAGGTGCTACCAAAGGTACAGTATTGTTGTGCTTCTGATGTGTTGGGTTAATGAACTTATATGGTCTAATATATACATGAAAATATAAATAAATATAAATTTCAAAATAAATATGAAATTAGAGTGGTAGACATAAATATAGATAACAGATACATACCTAAAACTATAATATATGGTATATAATTGTAACATTATATATAGAGTAGACTATAATTTATATATATTAGGAAAGAAATATAAATATAGAATGTAAATATAAAAATGTTAAAATAAATTGGAGATTTTTTTGTTTTTTTAGGTTATAGGCTGTTTTTTTTAATAAAAAATACAAATAGTAATAATATAAAAGTAGAAATCCAGATATACAAATATATAATTTATATACCAATATCTATAAATATTTAATATGAATAAATATAAGTAAAAGAAATACATAATATAAAAATAATAGATCTATTATTATAATAAAAGGTATTCTCTCTAATATATTTCTATACATATAATAAATAAAAATTATAAATGTAGATGTGAATAGAATTTTAACTATTGTTTAAATCAAGGGGTGTCCTCAGTTTTTATTTGGTTAGAGGCAGGAGTTTTATTTTAAATAATTTAAGTACTATAAAAATGTGAATCTTAAGATCGAAATCTATAATAATTATATAAAGAGAAATTGCTAAACTATGAATATAAATTTAAATATAAATATACGTAAGTAAAATGCAGATTTGTAATATAGAATATAAATAACATTATACGGCAATATAAATTATAAATAGGAATATAAATATAAAAATATGTAAATATATTTCAAAGGAAAGGGAATTTTTTGCCTTTTATTTAAGTAGAGGCAGATGTTATTTAAAATAAAACCTAAGTGTTACAGAAGTAAAAATCTTGACAGGGGAATAGATAATCAATATATAAAAATATGTATAAAATATATAAATAAGTGCTTGGAGTAGATATAATATACAATATAAATTTATTTATAAATTGACGTTGATAAAGATAAATGTATAAGTAAGCAATATACGTTTATATTTATAATGTATATTAACGTGAATGTACATATGAAAACATAAGAATATATATATTTCAATATTTTTAGAAGAAAGGGTTGGGGTTTTTTTTGGTTCTTACTGGGTTAGAGGATGCCTCCCAGACCCAAGCTGCCACCTCAGCCGAGTCGAGCAATCTGCAACAAGGAATCTGGGGGAATGAGTTTTGTTCACCTGAGAAAAGGGACAGCACTCGTGTTCAGGAGCCTGTGGCCCGGAGTGGCCAGCCATCTGCCTGCTGAAATTCTGCATTGCCAGGATGCCTCCCAGCCCCAAGCTGCCACCACCGCAGAGTCTGGCTGGTTTCAGGGTCCCAAATGGCCCCAGCAATATTCCGTCACGAACCTGAGCTGGTGAGTTACACTTACCTGTGTCAAGGGCAGCATTTCTGTTCAGAGGTCAGGGGCCCTTCGTGGCCGGCTGCCTGCTAAATTCTCCATTGCGCAGGATGCCTCCCGGACCCAAGCTGCCACCACCGCAAAGTCAGGCTGGTTTGAAGGTCCCAAATGGCCCTGTCCATCTGCCATCAGGAACCTGAGCTGGTGAGTTACACTTACCTGTGTAAAGGGCGGCATTGGTGTCCAGGGTCCAGGGGCCCTTAGTGGACGGCTGGCTCATGAAATTCTGCACTGTGCAGGATGCCTCCCAGCCCCAAGCTGCTGCTTGTGCTGAGTCGAGCTTGTTTGAGAGTCCCAAGCCCCTCGAGCAATATGCCACCAGGAACCTGGGCTGCTGAGTTTTGCTTAACTGGGGAAAGGGACAGCACTAGTGTTCAGGAGCCTGTGGCCCTGAGTGGCCAGCTGTCTGCCTGCTGAAATTATGCATTTCCTCCCGGACCCCAGCTCCCACCACCGCAGAGTCAGGCTGCTTTGAGGGTCCCAAATGTTCCAGCAACCTGCCATCAGGAACCTGAACTGGTGAGTTACGCTTACGTGTGTCAAGGGCAGCATTTCTGTTCAGAGCCCAGGGGCCCTTCGTGGCCGGCTGCCTGCTGAAATTCTCCATTGCGCAGGATGCCTCCTGGATCCAAGCTGCCACCTCAGCCGAGTCGAGCTCGTTTGAGAGTCCTAGCGCCACCAGCAATCTGCAACAAGGAACCTGGGGCGCTGAGTTTTGCTCACCTGGGGAAAGGGTCAGCATTAGTTTTCAGGAGCCTGTGGCCCGGAGTGGCTGTCTGTTTGCCTTCTGAAATTCCACATTGCACAGGATGCCTCCCAGACCCAAGCTGCCACCTCAGCCGAGTGTAGCTCATTTGAGAGTCCCAAGCGCCTTGAGCAATATGCCATCAGGAACTTGGGCTGCTGAGATTTGCTTCCCTTGGAAAAATGTCAGCCCTAACGTTCAGGGGCCTGTGGCCCGAGCGGCCGGCCGTCTGCCTGCTGAAGGTCTCCGTTGCGCAGGATGCCTCGCAGACCCAAGCTGCCACCAGTGCAAAGTCAGGCTGGTTTGAGGGTCCCAAATGGCTCCAGCAATCTCCCATCAGGAACCTGGGTTCCTGAGTTTTCTTCTTCTGGGAAAGCGCTGGCATTGGTGTTCAGGAGGCCTCGCCTGGACTGGCTGGCTGCCTGCTGATATTTCTGCATTGCCAAATGTGCCTCCCAGACCCAAGCTGGCACCAGTGGCAACTCCAGCTCCTTTTGCCTCGGCACGTGTCTCCTACCATCTGCCATCAGGAACCTGGGTGCGTGAGTTACACTTCCCTGTGTAATGGGCGGCATTTTGGTCCAGTGCCTAGGGGCCCTTCGTGGCTGGCTGGCTGATCATATTCTGAATTGCACAGGATGCCTCCCGGACCCCAGCTGTCACCACCACAAAGTCAGGCTGGTTTGAAGGTCCCAAATGGCCCCATCAATGTGCCATCAGGAAGCTGAGCTGGTGAGTTCCACGTACCTGGGGTAATGGGCGACATTTGTGTCCAGGGCGCAGGGGCCCTTAGTGGACGGCTGCCTGCGGAAATTCTGTATTGTGCAGGATGCCTCCAAGACTCAAGCTGCCACCAGGATAAAGTCAGGCTGGTTATAGAGTCACAAGTGGCTCCAGCAATCTGCAACAAGCAACCTGGGGGGCTGAGTTTTGCTTATCTGGGGAAAGGGTCAGCATTAGTGTTCAGGAGCTTGGGGCCCGTAGTGGCCGGCTGTCTCCTGAAATTTTGCATTGCGCAGGAGGCCTCCCAGACCCAAGGTGCCAGCACCGCAAAGCCAGGCTGGTTTGAGGGTCCCAAATGGCTCTAGCAATCTCCCATCGGGAACCTGGACTCCTGAGTTTTCTTCTTCTGGGAAAGGGCTGGCAGTTGTGTTCAGGAGGCCTCGCCTGGACTGGCTGGCTGCCTGCTGAAATTCTGTATTGCGCAGGATGCCTACCAGGCCCAAGCTGGAACCAGTTCAAACTCCCGCTGCTTTGTCCTTGGCACGTGTCCCCTGCTACCTGCCATCAGGAACCTGGGCAGCAGAGTTACACTTACCTTTTTAAAGGACTAGCCTTGGTCTTCAGGCCCAAGGGCCCTTAGTGGACGGCTGCCTGCAGAAATTCTGCATTCCGCAGGATTCCTCCAAGACCCGAGCTGCCACCTCTGTACAGTCAGGCAGGTTTGAGAGTCCCTGGCGGCTCCAGCAATCTGCAACAAGGAACCTGGTTGGCCGAATTTTGCTTACCTGGGGAAAGGGTCAGCATTAGTGTTCAGGAGCTTGGGGCCGGGAGTGGCCAGCTGTCTCCTGAAATTTAACGTTGCGCAGGATGCCTCCCAGACCCAAGCTGCCACCACCGTAAAGTCATGCTGGTTTGAGAGTCCCAAGTGGCTGTAGCAATTTGCCCTCAGGAAACTGAGCTGGTCAGTTAAACTTACCTGTGTAAAGGGCGACATTGGTGTCCAGGGCCCTTAGTGGCCCGTAGTGGCCCGCTCTCTGCTGAAATTCTGCATTGCTCATGATCCCTCCCAGCCCCAAGCTGCCACCTGTGCCTAGTTGATCTCGTTTGAGACTCACAAGCACCTCCAGCAATCTGAAAGTAGGAACCTGGGCTGCTGAGTTTTGCTTACCTGGGAAAAGGGACAGCATTAGTGTTTAGGAGCCTCTGGTCCACAGGGGCCGGCTGTCGGTCATCTGAAATTCTGCATTGCACAGGATGCCTCCCAGACCCCAGCTGCCAGCACCGCTAAGTCAGGCTGGTTTGAGGGTCCCAAATGGCCCCAGCAATCTTCCATCAAGAACCTGAGCTGCTGAGTTACACATTACTTCCCTGTGTAAAGTGTGGCATTGGTGTCCAGTGCCCAGTGGCCCTTAGTGGCAGGATGGCTCCTGAAATTCTGCATTGCGCAGGATGCCTCCCAGACCCAAGCTGCCAGCACTGCACAGTCAGGCTGCTTTGAGGGCCCCAAATGTGTCCAGCAATCTGCCATTAGGAACCTGAGCTGGTGAGTTACACTTCCCTGTGTAAAGGGCGGCATTGGTGTCCAGGAATCAGGGGCCCTTAGTGGCAGGCTGCCTGCTGAAATTCTGCATTGCGCAGGATGCCTCCGGGACCCAAGCTGCCGCCACCGCAGGATCTGTCTGGTTTCAGGGTCCCAAATGGCCCCAGCAATATTCCATCACGAACCTGAGCTGGTGAGTTACACTTACCTGTGTCAAGGGCAGCATTTCTGTTCAGAGGTCAGGGGCCCTTTGTGGCCGGCTGCCTGCTAGATTCTCCATTGCGCAGGATGCCTCCCAGGCCCAAGCTGGCACCAGTTCAAACTCCCGCTGCTTCGTCCTCGGCACCTGTCCCCTGCTACCTGCCATCAGGAACCTGGGCCGCTGAGTTACACTTACCTTTTTAAAGGACTAGCCTTGGTCTTCAGGCCCAAGGGCCCTTAGTGGACGGCTGCCTGCAGAAATTCTGCATTGTGCAGGATGCCTCCAAGACCCAAGCTGCCACCTCTGTAAAGTCAGGCAGGTTTGAGAGTCCCAAGTGGCTCCAGCCACCTGCCATCAGGAATCTGGGCTGGTGAGTTACACTTACGTGTGTAAAGGGCAGCATTTCGGTTCAGAGCCCAGGGGCCCTTTGTGGCCGGCTGCCTGCTGAAATTCTGCATTGCGCAGGATGCCTCCCAGACCCAAGCTGCGGCCACCGCAGGATCTGTCTGGTTTCAGGGTCCCAAATGGCCCCAGCAATCTTCCATCACGAACCTGAGCTGGTGAGTTACACTTACGTGTGTAAAGGGCAGCATTTCTGTTCAGAGGTCAGGGGCCCTTCGTGGCCGGCTGCCTGCTAAATTCTGCATTGCGCAGGATGCCTCCCAGACCCAAGCTCTCACCACCGCAGAGTCAGGCTGCTTTGAGGGTCCCAAATGGGCCCATTAATCTGCCATCAGGAACTGGAGCTGGTGAGTTACACTTACCTGTGTAAAGGGCAGCATTGGTGTCCAGGGCCCTTAGTGGCCCGTAGTGGCCTGCTGTCTGCTGAAATTCTGCATTGCTCATGATCCCTCCCAGCCCCAAGCTGCCACCTGTGCCTAGTTGATCTCGTTTGAGACTCACAAGCACCTCCAGCAATCTGAAAGTAGGAACCTGGGCTGCTGAGTTTTGCTTACCTGGGAAAAGGGACAGCATTAGTGTTTAGGAGCCTCTGGTCCACAGGGGCCGGCTGTCGGTCATCTGAAATTCTGCATTGCACAGGATGCCTCCCGGACCCAAGCTGCCACCACCGCAAAGTCAGGCTGGTTTGTAGGTCCCAAATGGCCCTGTCCATCTGCCATCAGGAACCTGAGCTGGTGAGTTACACTTCCCTGTGTAAAGGGCGACATAGATGTCCAGGGTTCAGGGGCCCTTAGTGGACGGCTGGCTCATGAAATTCTGCATTGCGCAGGATGTCTCCCAGACCCAAGCTGCCAGCACCGCAGAGTCAGGCTGGTTTGAGGGCCCCCAAATGTGTCCAGCAATCTCCCATCAGGAACCTGGGCTCCTGAGTTTTCTTCTTCTGGGAAAGGGCTGGCATTGGTGTTCAGGAGGCCTCGCCTGGACTGGCTGGCTGCCTGCTGAAATTCTGTATTGCGCAGGATGCCTCCCAGGCCCAAGCTGGCACCAGTTCAAACTCCCGTTGCTTCGTCCTCGGCACCTGTCCCCTGCTACCTGCCATCAGGAACCTGGGCCGCTGAGTTACACTTACCTTTTTAAAGGACTAGCCTTGGTCTTCAGGCCCAAGGGCCCTTAGTGGACGGCTGCCTGCAGAAATTCTGCATTGCGCAGGATGCCTCCAAGACCCAAGCTGCCACCTCTGTAAAGTCAGGCAGGTTTGAGAGTCCCAAGTGGCTCCAGCCACCTGCCATCAGGAATCTGAGCTGGTGAGTTACACTTACGTGTGTAAAGGGCAGCATTTCGGTTCAGAGCCCAGGGGCCCTTTGTGGCCGGCTGCCTGCTGAAATTCTGCATTGCGCAGGATGCCTCCCAGACCCAAGCTCTCACCACCGCAGAGTCAGGCTGCTTTGAGGGTCCCAAATGGGCCCATTAATCTGCCATCAGGAACTGGAGCTGGTGAGTTACACTTACCTGTGTAAAGGGCAGCATTGGTGTCCAGGGCCCTTAGTGGCCCGTAGTGGCCTGCTGTCTGCTGAAATTCTGCATTGCTCATGATCCCTCCCAGCCCCAAGCTGCCACCTGTGCCTAGTTGATCTCGTTTGAGACTCACAAGCACCTCCAGCAATCTGAAAGTAGGAACCTGGGCTGCTGAGTTTTGCTTACCTGGGAAAAGGGACAGCATTAGTGTTTAGGAGCCTCTGGTCCACAGGGGCCGGCTGTCGGTCATCTGAAATTCTGCATTGCACAGGATGCCTCCCGGACCCAAGCTGCCACCACCGCAAAGTCAGGCTGGTTTGTAGGTCCCAAATGGCCCTGTCCATCTGCCATCAGGAACCTGAGCTGGTGAGTTACACTTCCCTGTGTAAAGGGCGACATAGGTGTCCAGGGTTCAGGGGCTCTTAGTGGACGGCTGGCTCATGAAATTCTGCATTGCGCAGGATGTCTCCCAGACCCAAGCTGCCAGCACCGCAGAGTCAGGCTGGTTTGAGGGCCCCCAAATGTGTCCAGCAATCTCCCATCAGGAACCTGGGCTCCTGAGTTTTCTTCTTCTGGGAAAGGGCTGGCATTGGTGTTCAGGAGGCCTCGCCTGGACTGGCTGGCTGCCTGCTGAAATTCTGTATTGCGCAGGATGCCTCCCAGGCCCAAGCTGGCACCAGTTCAAACTCCCGTTGCTTCGTCCTCGGCACCTGTCCCCTGCTACCTGCCATCAGGAACCTGGGCCGCTGAGTTACACTTACCTTTTTAAAGGACTAGCCTTGGTCTTCAGGCCCAAGGGCCCTTAGTGGACGGCTGCCTGCAGAAATTCTGCATTGCGCAGGATGCCTCCAAGACCCAAGCTGCCACCTCTGTAAAGTCAGGCAGGTTTGAGAGTCCCAAGTGGCTCCAGCCACCTGCCATCAGGAATCTGAGCTGGTGAGTTACACTTACGTGTGTAAAGGGCAGCATTTCGGTTCAGAGCCCAGGGGCCCTTTGTGGCCGGCTGCCTGCTGAAATTCTGCATTGCGCAGGATGCCTCCCAGACCCAAGCTCTCACCACCGCAGAGTCAGGCTGCTTTGAGGGTCCCAAATGGGCCCATTAATCTGCCATCAGGAACTGGAGCTGGTGAGTTACACTTACCTGTGTAAAGGGCAGCATTGGTGTCCAGGGCCCTTAGTGGCCCGTAGTGGCCTGCTGTCTGCTGAAATTCTGCATTGCTCATGATCCCTCCCAGCCCCAAGCTGCCACCTGTGCCTAGTTGATCTCGTTTGAGACTCACAAGCACCTCCAGCAATCTGAAAGTAGGAACCTGGGCTGCTGAGTTTTGCTTACCTGGGAAAAGGGACAGCATTAGTGTTTAGGAGCCTCTGGTCCACAGGGGCCGGCTGTCGGTCATCTGAAATTCTGCATTGCACAGGATGCCTCCCAGACCCCAGCTGCCAGCACCGCTAAGTCAGGCTGGTTTGAGGGTCCCAAATGGCCCCAGCAATCTTCCATCAAGAACCTGAGCTGCTGAGTTACACTTGCCTGTGTAAAGTGTGGCATTGGTGTCCAGTGCCCAGTGGCCCTTAGTGGCAGGATGGCTCCTGAAATTCTGCATTGCGCAGGATGCCTCCCAGACCCAAGCTGCCAGCACTGCACAGTCAGGCTGCTTTGAGGGCCCCAAATGTGTCCAGCAATCTGCCATTAGGAACCTGAGCTGGTGAGTTACACTTCCCTGTGTAAAGGGCGGCATTGGTGTCCAGGAATCAGGGGCCCTTAGTGGCAGGCTGCCTGCTGAAATTCCGCATTGCGCAGGATGCCTCCAAGACCCAAGCTGCGGCCACCGCAGGATCTGTCTGGTTTCAGGGTCCCAAATGGCCCCAGCAATATTCCATCACGAACCTGAGCTGGTGAGTTACACTTCCCTGTGTAAAGGGCAGCATTTCTGTTCAGAGGTCAGGGGCCCTTCGTGGCCGGCTGCCTGCTAAATTCTGCATTGCGCAGGATGCCTCCCAGACCCAAGCTCTCACCACCGCAGAGTCAGGCTGCTTTGAGGGTCCCAAATGGGCCCATTAATCTGCCATCAGGAACTGGAGCTGGTGAGTTACACTTACCTGTGTAAAGGGCAGCATTGGTGTCCAGGGCCCTTAGTGGCCCGTAGTGGCCTGCTGTCTGCTGAAATTCTGCATTGCTCATGATCCCTCCCAGCCCCAAGCTGCCACCTGTGCCTAGTTGATCTCGTTTGAGACTCACAAGCACCTCCAGCAATCTGAAAGTAGGAACCTGGACTGCTGAGTTTTGCTTACCTGGGAAAAGGGACAGCATTAGTGTTTAGGAGCCTCTGGTCCAGAGGGGCCGGCTGTCGGTCATCTGAAATTCTGCATTGCACAGGATGCCTCCCGGACCCCAGCTGCTACCTCAGCCGAGTTGAGCTCGTTTGAGAGTCCCAAGCACCTCGAGCAATATGCCACCAGGAACTTGGGCGGCTGAGTTTTGCTTAGCTGAGGAAAGGGACAGCAGTAGTGTTCAGGAGCCTGTGGCCCGTAGTGGCCAGCCGTCTGCCTGCTGAAATTCTGCATTGCGCAGGATGCCTCCCAGACCCAAGCTGCCAGCACTGCACAGTTAGGCTGCTTTGAGGGCCCCAAATGTGTCCAGCAATCTGCTATCAGGAACCTGAGCTGGTGAGTTACACTTCCCTGTGTAAAGGGCGGCATTGGTGTCCAGGAATCAGGGGCCCTTAGTGGCAGGCTGTCTGCCGAAATTCTGCATTGCGCAGGATGCCTCCGGGACCCAAGCTGCCGCCACCACAGGATCTGTCTGGTTTCAGGGTCCCAAATGGCCCCAGCAATATTCCATCACGAACCTGAGCTGGTGAGTTACACTTACCTGTGTCAAGGGCAGCATTTCTGTTCAGAGGTCAGGGGCCCTTCGTGGCCGGCTGCCTGCTAGATTCTCCATTGCGCAGGATGCCTCCCGGACCCAAGCTGCCACCACCGCAAAGTCAGGCTGGTTTGAAGGTCCCAGATGGCCCTGTCCATCTGCCATCAGGAACCTGAGCTGGTGAGTTACACGTACCTTTGTAAAGGGCTGCATTGGTGTCCAGGGTCCAGGGGCCCTTAGTGGACGTCTGGCTCATGAAATTCTGCACTGTGCAGGATGCCTCCCAGCCCCAAGCTGCTGCTTGTGCTGAGTCGAGCTATTTTGAGAGTCCCAAGCCCCTCGAGCAATATGCCACCAGGAACCTGGGATGCTGAGTTTTGCTTAACTGGGGAAAGGGACAGCACTAGTGTTCAGGAGCCTGTGGCCCTGAGTGGCCAGCTGTCTGCCTGCTGAAATTATGCATTTCCTCCCGGACCCCAGCTCCCACCACCGCAGAGTCAGGCTGCTTTGAGGGTTCCAAATGGGTCCAGCAACCTGCCATCAGGAACCTGAGCTGGTGAGTTACACTTACCTGTGTCAAGGGCAGCATTTCTGTTCAGAGCCCAGGGGCCCTTCGAGGCTGGCTACCTGCTGAAATTCTTCATTGCGCAGGATGCCTCCCTGATCCAAGCTGCCACCTCAGCCAAGTCGAGCTCGTTTGAGAGTCCTAGCGCCACTAGCAATCTGCAACAAGGAACCTGGGGCGCTGAGTTTTGCTCACCTGGGGTAAGGGTCAGCATTAGTTTTCAGGAGCCTGTGGCCTGGAGTTGCTGTCTGTTTGCCTTCTTAAATTCCACATTGCACAGGATGCCTCCCAGACCCAAGCTGCCACCTCAGCCGAGTTGAGCTCGTTTGATAGTCTCAAGCACCTTGTGCAATATGCCACCAGGAACTTGGGCTGCTGAGATTTGGTTACTTTGGAAAAATGTCAGCCCTAATGTTCAGGGGCCTGTGGTCCGGAGTGGCTGGCCGTCTTCCTGCTGAAGGTCTCCGTTGCGCAGGATGCCTCGCGGACCCAAGCTGCCACCAGTGCAAAGTCAGGCTGGTTTGAGGGTCCCAAATGGCTCCAGCAATCTCCCATCAGGAACCTGGGTTCCTGAGTTTTCTTCTTCTGGGAAAGCGCTGGCATTGGTGTTCAGGAGGCCTCGCCTGGACTGGCTGGCTGCCTGCTGATATTTCTGCATTGCCAAATGTGCCTCCCAGACCCAAGCTGGCACCAGTTCAAACTCCAGCTGCTTTTGCCTCGCCACGTGTCTCCTGTAACCTGCCATCAGGAACCAGGGTGTCCGAGTTACGCTTTCTTGAGAAAAGGGCTGGCCTCCATGTTCAGGGGCCAGGGGCCCTTAGTGGACGGCTAGGTCCTGAAATTCCCCATTGCGCAGGATGCCTCCCACATACAAGTTGCCATTTGTGCTGAGTCGAGCTGGTTTCAGACTCCCAAGCGCCTCCAGCAATTTGAAATCAGGAACCGGGGTTGCTGAGTTTTCTTTAAGTGGGAAAAGGGTCAGCACTAGTGTTCAGGGGCCTGTGGCCCGGAGTGGCCAGTTGTTTGCCTTCTGAAATTCTGCATTTCCCAATCTGCCTCCCAGACCCAGTTGGCATCTATCCCAACTCCAGCTGCTTTGGCCTCGGCACATGTCTCCTGCTATCTCCCATCAGGAACCTGGGCTGCTGAGTCAGGCTTACCTTAGAAAAGGGCTGGTGTTCAGGTTCAGGGCCCAGGGGCCCTTCGTGGCCATCAGGCTGCAGAAATTCCGCATTGCGCAGGATGCCTCGCTGACCCAAGCATCCACCACCGTAAAGTCAGTCTGGTTTTAGGGTCCCAAATGGCTCCAGAAATCGCAACAAGGAACATGGGGGGCTGAGTGTTGCTTACCTGGTCCGCCCCCTCCTATGGGAAGCTCTTTTAATGGAAATAGACCAATTCCTTTATCCCATTCTTTTTTGATTTTTATCCTCTATAGCTTTTCTCCCGTATTTTTAGGAAGAAGCAGGAGAGGGCTTTCTTTTAACTGAACTTGCAGTGTTTGGATAAGGTGATTCCTTTAGAAAGTTCCCCTGAGCAGCCGGAGCTGTGGTTACCAAGGGAACGGAGCTCAGGGCAGGACGGGGGAAAGGTGGGATCTGCAGCCGGGATGGCCTGAGGGGATCGGCAGAGCTCAGGTTTCGGTCCTCCAGAGGTGGGATCTGCGGAGGGGCTGTTCCGGTGCAGACCGAGGTGGAGTGTGCATGGCGCCCGCATGGCTCAAGGCGGCTGATCCGGCAGAGACAAAGCTGGGACTGACCCCGGCTGCAGCGGAGGGAGCCTTGCAGAGTGAGGACAGACGGGACCCCGCTCCGTGCGGTGACCACGGTGCACACGGCAGGAACGCCCCCCCCCACCCCCCCCTCCCCCGGCACGGCCAGCGTAGCAGCCGCGGGCCAGGCGGCCAGACCGAGACAGCCCTAACCTCACCCTAACCAGCCCCCCTAAAAACAGCCTTTTCCCCCAACAGCAGCAGCACAACACAGCAACCCTAACAGCGAGACCAGACAGCAACCTTCACACACTAGGTCAATGACAGAACCCTCAGAGAACAACAGACCCACTGCAAAAAGGTAGGGGTGACGACTGTGGGCTAGACAGCAAGAGGTGGAGTTGGGAGACGGAGCACGTCTTTTTGAGATTTTTTTCTAGGACTTTTAAAGGTATTTAGGAGATTTTGGAAGGGACTTTTCAGGGTATTGTTGGGGCTTTTTCAAAGCCATTCTATGATTCTTTAGCATATTTTGAAGATTATGGTCAGGGTCAGAGGAAACACCCTCTGAAAAGGCAGAGTTTTAGGACTGCAGTGGAATGGTTTAGAAAGGGGCCAGCGGTGGCGCAGCGGGTCGGGTCCCACACTGCCAGTCCGAAGGTGGTAAGTTTTAGACCCAGTTAAGTTGTTGTGGTTAGGGTTAGATGCTCTCAGGTTTGGTCTGGGAGAATTTCTGCACAGAAAAACTCACCCCGAGTTTCCTGATGCCAGTTTGCACTAGGAGGTGCTTGGCACTGCCAGGGCAGCCCGAGTTCTCGGTGGGGGCAGCTTTGCTCCTGGAGAAATCCTGTGCCGGCCCTCTTCCCTGTAAAACCAAACTCACCCCTGCTGCGTGTCGACGTCCATCCGCAGGAGGCACGTGGCACTGCAAGGGCAGTGAGAGTTCTTGGTGTTGGCAGCTGCGGGCTGTGAGAAATTGTTCTCTGCAGTTTTGGAGGCCGACTCGCAGTTTCAGCCATGGGCACACGGAGAGGAAAGGCTGTTAATTTCCTTAGAAAGGAAAGTCTGGCACCCCATGGTTTAAGGGGCAGACAAAGGGCTGTGTAGGGGAAGGAGCTCCTCACAGGACCTTTCTTCATCTCAACACCCACTCCAAGGTCTAGCAGCGCCCCGTGAGACCAGCTGCTTTCAGAGGGTTACCTGGGCACACCCGCACAGGGAGCTGCTAAGCCAGAGGGGCTAACAGGGGTATCCCAAGCATCTCTCCAGGAACTATGGTCGGAGCATCCAGCACAGACTAGGGAGCAGCCAGACCCACCCGGGCACAGAGCATCACTTTGAGAAAACGCCAAGGGAAGAGCCCTTTTGCCAAGGGGCAGCATCTGAGCAGGCCAGGCAGCATGTGGGGTTCCAGGAGAGGGCTTTCAACTTTCCCCTTTTACTGTGTCAGTCCCTCTCCAAAGCCCCAGACCCTCCAGTGCACTCCCAGAAAGGAGAAGGGTTATTAGGAGAAAAAGGGTTTAGAAAAAAGGGAAAAAGCTTCCTTTTCCATTACTTTTTGTGTTCAAACTGGTAGGGACTCAGATTCCCCTGCAATTTTAATGGTCTCAGTTGAAAGAATCCCTGCCTTTTCTATGCTGTTAGGGGTGTTAATTGACAGGAAGTCCCCATTCTCTATTATTTGGCAGTTTAAAAAGAAGGGGAAAATCTTGACAATGTTTCTTATGGGTTTGAATTAAGGGTAGCCACCCCCTTTTTGTTGTCCTGAGGCCCAAATTGAGGGAGAAGGTCAGCTATCCCTGCATCCTAAGGGTTTGAACTGAGGGAAAAATCCTTCTTTTTTCATCACTGGAGAGATTTAAAGTGTGGAAAGTCCCTCTTTTCCCAGTATTTAAGGAGAACAAATTAAACAGCAGAAACTATTTATTTGCCATTGTATTACCTTCAGTAGAGGTAACTGCCCCATTTCCTCTCTTTAAAGAGTTCACTGGAAGGAAGCTCTGCCTTTTTCAGCATTTTAAGGGTTTAAAACTACATTTCAGGGCACTTCTTTCTGTGCTGTAGGACCAAGTATCTCAGAGAAGGATGAGTCTGGCATGCAGTTAACCCTTACACTGCCTGGGAGGCTTTTATTTTTCTTATTTTTACTTCTAATGTCTAATAGCCTAAATTAGAGGTCCCAAGGAGACTTAGACTATTCATATCATTAGTATTCTTCTCCACCCAGCTTAATCACATGGGAAGTACTACTTAGTAGCCACTAAGGAATAGTTATGTAAGTTAACAGCAAATTACCCAATTTATCTAGTTATGCTGCCTAAAGAGAAAGTTTTATTTCTTACCAGTTTTCCTCACTAGTGCTCCAAGTTGTTGTTGCAAAAAAGAAAGTGCTGTTATTTTTCTGAAGAGTTTTTTTCTATAACAAGCCCTTCACTCCCCTTGAATTCAAGTCAGAGGGGCCAAACAGCTGCAGCTCTTCTGAGGGCTTTTATACCCGGTGGGAGTTGCCCCCTCCCTTTTCCCAGGTGCCATGGGAACGAGAGGCGGGCACAATCAGGGGTATATTAACCCCAGCCTTGGCTGAGGGGCTTCATTCCCTCTCTGGGATGTGCTGGGGTAAGAGCTCTCCTCTCATTTCAGTGAAGGGGCACTTTCAGCTTATCTCATCTTCTTTTCAGCAGGTGTTTCTGGGCATCTAAAGAACAGAGGCTTTGAAGATTCTGTGAAGTAACCAGCATGGAATACAGGGAGTATTTAGATCCATGATTTTGGGTTTTGTGTTTAGGGGTGGTAAAGTGCATTTGTAATTTCTGGTTTAGTTATTGTTTTGTTTTGTATTTTTTTTTTTAGAAGGAGTGCAGCTTCCAGAGATTCCGGGCTGTGTCAAGTACAATGCTTTTTTCAGCAGATTCGTCATGTCACAAGAGGGATCTGCCCAGTGTCAAGGATGATGTTTGAGATTGAGGCTTCAGGTGAGTTGAGGATTGTGATTAGGAGAGGGAGGGTGAGCAGGTATACAGTCAGGAATTATTGTGGGTAGGGGGAGGTTTGAAGGCAGCAGGGTGAAAAAGGATGTTTATTTGAGGACCCCCCTAAGGCTTCTCAGAAGCCTAGCAGAGGTATTCCCATGTCCTACAGCACACAAGGTTATCTACTGCACTCATAGGAATGCCATTCAACTTTGCCTTTCTCTAACCCAGGTGCCACTCCTAATAAAGGCCACAGCCTTGTAATCAGGGTGAAGCTGGAGCCTGAAGGCGCCATGCACACTCAGGAGAGGGCAAGTAGCTGCCTTGCTGGGATTTGGCCCACATAAGTCTGGACTCACACTTTGGTTTTGGTTTTCTTTATTGCAGGTGACCCAGAAGCTAACAGGCCACCACAAGGCCCTCCGAGGCAGACTCATTTCAGGTGCAACGTGGATCCACATCACCAATCATCCAAAAGATAAGTTGGGGGCTATAGCTTGGAGATGGGATGATGGCAGAGTAGCAGGTTCAGAGTTCTTGGGCCAGATTTAAAAATGAGCAGAGGGAAAAGCAATCTTGTGCAAGGGCCTCTTAGGACAGCTAAAGGGAGAGGCTCTACTTTTGATGGCAGCTTTCAGGCGGGCAGTGCAGAACAGCTCTGGTCTTTCTGGTGTTGTCCGGTGTGCCGTGTTCCCTGGTGTGTCTTTGGGGTCCCTTTTGCCTTCCCCCCTCCAACCCCTCACCACAAGCATGATGTGTCGTGTTTCATGTCCCCCTGTTTGTCACGTTCTGTGTCACGGGTGTCTGCACACATTTGTGCCGGAGCTGTTCTTCTCTGCCGCATGGCCTGCTGCAATAGGACAGGCCTGGGGAGTTGAAATTTGTAATGTGGGCTGTACTTGGGCTCTAGATGCTATTCCTAGACTGACATAAGCTGTTTGCAGCTTTTGAGTTACCCTGCAGGTGTTTCACATAGGTTCTCACTTTCTTTCAGGTGCAGATGCCTTGCATCCCTGGCAGAGGGTCAGGGTTAGGAGTAGGAGGTGCTGGGCCTTCTTAGCAGCACTGTGAGTAGCACACTGGTGGGGTTTTGGGTGATGTGGTGCCAAGATCAGGCCCTGATGTTTAGTTTTCTCTTTAACACAGCTGTCTGAGAGACGCCAGCGCGGTGCCAGCAGGACCTTCCCAGCTGACGAGGTGGCCTTTCTTTGCACCTGAGACCAGCATCCCCTGATGTCTGAGAGATAAGTAGAGGGCCATGACCCACAGAGGGGATGAAAGCAGAGTGCTGGTTTGGGAATTTCTGGGAGGGGTTTTGGAGTCCCCTTGGAGATGGGGGTGTCCATGAAGTGGCCCCTTAGGCCCCGTAAAAGCAAAGTCTCACTTTTGATCACAGTGCTGAGGTGTGCCGCAGGGCAGAGCAGTCCCGGTGTGTATCGTGTCACTTGTCTATTGTGCATTATGTGTTGTTTGAGTATCTCATGTCTTTTTCCTTAGCCCTTTGAGGGTCCTGTCAGAAACCTTGGCACCATTGTTAACATCTGTGATGTCTGCATTCCTTGGCCTGGCACCCAGGCCATAGATGCGATTCTGATACCTGTCTGAGCTCCCCAGTCAAAAGTTCTCTCTTTAGAAGCATCCAGTCAGATGTCTTTTCAGGTCTTGTTCTCAGCTGTATGGACAGCTATGCCCCACTAGGATCCATTATGGTGGGTTAGGACTTGTAATAATATGAGGTTAGGTAGAGGCTTCTGACTGTAGGATTCCTGGGCATCCATCTTTGCAGTTCTTGGAATAAATCATTCAGTTAGCATCTTCTTCCTCCAGGGCTCTCTGAGCCTCATCAGCTCACCATCGGTCTCAACTCGGTCATCTCCTTTTGCATTCTCTCAGTCCTTGCAGCCATTTTCCTTGCCTAGAGATTTCTGTCTGTGTCTTGTGTCCTTTGTTTGTCACGTCTGGTCTGTCCTGTGTCACGGGTGTCAGCACACATTTGTGCCGGAGCTGCTGTGCCCTGCTGCATAGCCTGCTGCAGTAGGAGAAGTCCCAGGGACTTGGAATTTGTAATGTGGGGTGTAGCTGGAATCTAGATGGGATTTTTAGATGCACATAGGATCTCTGGAGGTCTTAAGTTATCCTGCAAGCGTTTGACTGTTGTCCTAACTTTCTTTTCAGATTCAGATGGCTTAAATTTCTGCCAGAGGGCGCCATCCCGGGTGAGGGGTTTCCCCCGAGCAGGTGAGGCCCCATTTGTCTCTGCAACAGAAGTGTATATGGTGACTGTGTTACAGCTCTGTTCTTTGTCTTTCTTTTTAGGAAGTAAATGTGGATACCAGCAGCCAAGGTGAGCAGTGGAGAGAAGTGGTTGTTATTGCTCAGGTCTCAAGCAGAACAATTTTTCCGCAGGTTCATCATGTCACAAGAGGGATCTGCCCAGTGTCAAAGATGGTGTTTGAGATTGAGGCTTCAGGTGAGTTGAGGATTGTGACTGGGAGAGGGAGGGTGAGCAGGTATCCAGTTGGGAGTTATTGGGAGGGGATGTGCTGGCAGCAGGGTGAGAAAGGGTGTTTATTTGAGGACCCCCCACATGAAGGCTTCTCAGAAGCCTAGCAGAGGCATTGCCATGTCTTACAGCACACAAGGTCATCCACTGCACTCATAGGAATGCCATTTAACTTTGCCTTTCACTAACCCAGGTGCCATTCCTAATAAAGGCCACAGCCTTGGAATCAGGATGAAGCTGGAGGCTGAAGGAGCCAGGCACACTCAGGAGAGGGCAAGTAGCTGCCTTGGTGGGATTTGGCCCACATAACTCTGGACTCACACTTTGGTTTTGGTTTTCTTTATTGCAGCTGACCGAGAGGCTCACTGGCCATCACGGGGCCCTCCGAGGCAGACTCATTTCAGGTGCAACGTGGATCCACATCACGGATCATCCAAAAGATAAGTCGGGGGCCACGGCCTGGAGAAGGGAGAGTAGTGGGTCGGGAGTTCTTGGGGCAGATTTAAAACATAGCAGAGCGAAAAGCAATCTTCTCCAAGGGCCTGCTAGGACGGCTAAAGGGAGAGGCTCTACTTTTGATGGCAGCTTTCAGGTGGGCAGTGCAGAACAGCTCTGGTCTGTGTTGTGTTGTCCGGTGTGCCGTGTTCCCTGGTGTGTCTTTGGGGTCCCTTTAGCCTGCTTCCCTCGAGGCCCTCACCACAAGCATGATGTGTCGTGTTTAATGTCCCCCTGTTTGTCACGTTCTGTGTCACGGGTTTCTGCACACATTTGTGCCGGAGGTGTTTTGCCCTGCCGCATGGCCTGCTGCAATAGCAGAAGTCCCGGGGACTTGGAATGGGTTATGTGGCATGCAGGTGGACTCTGGATAGGATTTGGTGATGGACACTGGATATCTGGAGCCCAGAATGTATCCTGCAGCCCTTTGATTTTCATCCTAACTTTTAGTTGCAGAGGGATAAAATCCAGGGCAGAGCCACCCATCCTGGGTGGGGGGATTCCCCCGTGTAGGTCAGTCACTGTTTATCTCTGCAGAGGGAAGCATAAATGGTGGCTGTTTCCGCTCTGCTCTTTGTTTTTATTTTTAGGAAGTCAAGGCAGAGAGCAGCTGTCAAGGCTGAGTGGGCAAGGTGAGCATTGCGTAGGGTACCGAAGCTGTTGTTATTTCTGAGGTCTCAGTTTTTTGTGCCGCTCTAAGTATGTATTATTCTTTTTATTTTAGATGGTCCGCTTGCCGTCTATCCTAGCCCAGCAACCTGTTCCAGGTGGGTTCAAGCTTAAGGTATTGGTGTGGCATACTTGTCAGGGTTGGGAGGTTGTGTTTTCACAGTATCTCAGCATGGTTTTCTGCTTTGTTTCTTTGCAGGTGCTGTTGCTGCCCTAGGCATGCCAAGGAACAGAGGAGGGCAGGTGATTCGGGGTTTAGGCAGGCTGACTCATAGGCAAGCGTTATGCAGCAGCATGCTGAGCGTGTCCCTTTTCTTTTTGCAGGTACCTTCTGGGCGGCCTCCAGAGTCAAATCAAGACTTGAGGTGAGCTGGGGCAGGGGTGCGGAGGAGTCCCGGGGATTACTGTTTTTGAGGGCAATAGTCACCTTTTCTGTTTTGCCTTAGGTGCCCTGGGGAGGCTTGTAGCCACAGCTTGGAAGCGGCAGCACCGAAGCACACACATTGAGAACATCTCAACGTCCATGTCCGACCGACAATGGCTTTTGTCCACTTGTCTTCCAAAAGCTAAGTGTCGGGGCCAGTGGTTGGGAGAAGGGGAAGAGCCTTTCCTATCACAGGAGGCAATCTGATGTCAGCTTAGCGGAGAGCTCTGTAGCGGGACAGGCTCTCTGGAAGTAAAGGGAGAGGGTTTCTCCTCAGCCTCACCAGAGCCTTTGCCGGGCAGGGCAGTTCGGACCCATCTCCACAGTGTCATGAACTTTGCGTCGTCAGCCTTCCTCGACTCGACATCGTCACGGCTCTTTCCCCCGAGGAGCTTGCCTTCAGGTCTAGAGCTATAGCCGCAGTCACCCGGCAGTCCGCTTCCTTCTCTAGGCTTGCTGAGCCTCTTGGGCGTCCTCTTAACTGCTTTGGCCCTAACTTCCTTTAATGAGCTGCATTTCATCATCATGTGCTGTCATCATAGGGCTTCCTTTCCCTTGGCCTCATCGGCCTGTGGCTCATCTTGCGCTAGGCCTCTCGGGTCCCTAAGGGGAACGTGCCAAGCAGTTGCAACTTGTCTCGGTGTTATGTCATCTGTGTCTATGTTATGGTGTCTCTGTTACGTAGTCTGTGTCCATAGTCTTTCACGTCACAGGCCTTTGTTACATCTCAATGCTTTATCAGCTCTCTTCTGTGCCATATAGGCCATGTTCTACTCACATTCCTTTCCAGATATCCCTTATTCCAGCATCTTTACATTTTTACTCTTTGAGACAGGAATGTCTGACAGGGACAAGATATTCTCATCCATCTTCCTTCTCACTACCAGCTTTGGTAGTGCCTTTTTTTCCATTTTCTTGGACTTCTAGAGGGAGCATCTTACACCCTTGTCGCGTGACTGCAGTAGTTCTATAGGTTCCATCTTCTCCAAGGGTATAGGGCTCAATAAGTAATCTTCCAGAGAGTTATCTTAAGTTGTGGTTTATATTGTATGTTCCTATGTTGGCTTATATTGAATGTACTTAGACTGTATGTACCAATGCTGGCTTATACTGTATATACCTATGTTGGCTTATACTGTATGTACTTACATTGCATGTACCTGTGTTGGTTTATATTGTGTGTACCTATGTTGGCTTATACTGTATGTGCTTACATTGCATGTACCTATGCTGGCTTATACTGTATGTAAGTGCATTGCCTTATATTGTCTGTACTAACAGCGTATGTAAGCATATCGCCTTATATTGTGTGTACTTACACTCTATGTACACTTGCACTGTATGCGTCAGTTTATATTGTGTGTACTTACACTGTACCACTTATGAGCGGAGCTGCCCTGCCCTGGCCTGTAGTCACAGTTAGGTAGAACAGTTATAACAACTTCACTGTTCATCTGTGTTTGTGGGAGTTTGGGTAGAAAAGTTATCAGTCCAGAGTGGGGACAAGTCCTAGCTGGCAGATAGCCACTTGTTGACCCTTCCTGTCAACTCACAGGTCCCCGAGGCTGCTGATTTCCCCAGGATCTGCCATTTACTTCAAGGAGCGGCAGCCAGAAGATGTGTCACAGCACGTTCTTCAGCATCTCGAGTAAGGGCCGCAGTGAGCGTGTAAGTGGAAGGAGTGTTTGAGTGTGTGTGAGAGCACGTGGCTGTGTCTGTCTGCTCATCTCTGCGTGTGTGAGCACATGCTGACTGGATTTAACCTTGTGTACATGACTTTTGCTTTTCAGGTTTTGCGACTCATTGTTAAATTGAGAATAAAAAACCCCTAGCCGCCTTCCACCCTGGCTGTTTTTTTTTTTTTTTTTGGTCCCGGCCGAGAAAAAACCCAGAAAAATACCCCAAGATAAGTTAGAAAAGACCCAAAAAACCCAGTAAAAAAACTCAAAATGGGCAAGAAAAACCCAGAAAAAATGCAGAAAAACCACCAAGATGTGCAACAAAAAAACCCCACAAAAACCCAGGAAAAAAACTTCAAGATGGGCAAGAAAAAACCCAGAACAATCCCAGGGAAAAAACCTCAAGAGGGGCAAGAGCAAACCCAGGAAAAAAAGCTAAAAAACCCCAAGATGGGCAAGAAAAACCCAGAAAAAAACACGAAAAAAACCCCAACATGGGCAAGAAAACCCAGGAAAAAAAAAAAAACCAGGATGGGCAGGAAAAAGACCCAGAAAAAAAAAATCAAGATGGGCAAGGAAAACCTCAACAAAAAACCCAGAAAAATCACAGAAAAAAACCCCAAGATGGGCAAGAAGAATCCCAGAAAAAAAACCCAATATGGACCAGAAAAACCCCAGAAAAAACCAAGGAAAAAAAAAAAAAAGCAGGGAAAAAAAGCTGGAAAAAATCCCAAGATGGACAAGAAAAAACCCAGAAAAAAAACACAGGAAAAAACCTCAAGATGGGCAAGAAAAACCTGTCGTATACCCGGCCGTAAAGCACGACTGTCGTAAAAAGGTGCCGTGAAGCGCGACTGTCGTACAACGGGCCGTAAAGCGCGACTGTTGTAAAAGCTGCCCTAAAGCGCGACTGGTGTAAAAGGTTCTAGGCGTGGTTCTAGGTCCGTTCTAGATACAATCCAGGTACGCGCTAGGCGCAGTGCTAGATCACGTTCTAGAGCGCGCTCTAGGCACGTTCTAGAGCGCGTTCTAGGCATGTTCTAATCACGGTCTAGAGCGCGTTCTAGGTACGTTCTAGATAAAATTCTAGGTACGTTCTAGATAGCGCTCTAGGCACGTTCTAGAGCGCGTTCTAAACTGCGTTCTAGGTACGTTCTAGGCTGCGTTCCAGATCGCGTTCTAGGTACGTTCCAGAGCGCGTTCTAGGCACATTTCCAGATCGCGTTCTAGGTACGTTCTAGGCTGCGTTATAGGCTGCGTTCTAGATCGTGTTCTAGGTACGTTCTAGGTGTGTTCCAGATCGCGCTCTAGGTACGTTCTCGGTACGTTCCAGATCGCGTTCTAGGTACGTTCTAGGTGCCGTAAAGCGCGACTGTCGTAAAAGCTGCCGTAAAGCGCGACTGTCGTAAAAGGGGCCGTAAAGCGCGACTGTCGTAAAAGCTGCCGTAAAGCGCGACTGTCGTAAAACCGGCCGTAAAGCGCAACTGTCGTAAAAGGTGCCGTAAAGCACGACTGTCGTAAACGGGCCGTAAATCGCGACTGTCGTAAAACCGGCCGTAAAGCGCGACTGTCGTAAACGGGCCGTAAATCGCGACTGTCGTAAAACCGGCCGTAAAGCGCAACTGTCGTAAAACGGGCCGTAAAGCACGACTGTCGTAAACGGGCCGTAAATCGCGACTGTCGTAAAACCGGCCGTAAAGCGCGACTGTCGTAAAACGGGCCGTAAAGCGCGGCTGTCGTAAAACCGGCCGTAAAGCGCTACTCTATTAAGGGCATGTGGAGGACTTTTTAGGGCAAGGGTATTTTTAGGGTTTTTGAGGGAAGTTTTTGGTTTTTTAGGGTCTTATCAGGGCATTATAAGGATGTCGGGGATATTTTGAGAGCTCTTTTTGGACTATTTCAGGTATATTTAGGGATTTTTAAAGGTTCTTTGGGAATTTTTACGGGGTGTTTTAGGGGTTTTATAAAAGTAGGGTATTTTCAGTATATTCTAACAGCATTCTGAGCCTATTTCTAGGTTTTCATGGGTTTTTTTAGGACATGTTGAAGATTAAGGTGTTTTCAGGGAATTTTTAGGGTTTTTTTGGGTCTTGTCATGGCACAACACATGGAGGCTGAGGGGCAGCTTGAGGGGCACTGTGGGGGCTTGAGGATGACAGAGGCTGGGACCTGAAGGAGGAACAGAGAGAGGGGACAGCGAGTGACACACAGAGATGCCGAGGGTGGCAGGGGCAGCTGTAGGATGACACAGGGAAACTGGCGGATGAGGGGCAAAGGAGAGGGGTTAAGGGTGACACACAGGAGCTGAGGGCTAGGGGGCAGAGGGACAGGTTGAGGGGTAAAGGGAGAGGGCTTGAGGGCTGGACAGTCAAGTGGAGATCAGGGGTACAGGGTACAGCTGTACCACCCCTCCCCCCAGCCCTAAACTCAGCCCGACCAGCCCCCCTAAAAACAGCCTTTTCCCCCAACAGCAGCACAACACAGCAACCCTAACAGCGAGACCAGACCACAACCTTCACACACCAGGTCAAAGACAGAACCCTCACAGAACAACAGACCCACTGCAAAAAGGTAAGAATGACATCTGTGGGCTAGACAGCAAGTGGTAGAGTTCGGAGACTGAGCACGTCTTTTTGAGATTTTTTTCTAGGACTTTTAAAGGTATTTAGGAGATTTTGGAAGGAACTTTTCTGGGGCTTTTCAGGGTATTGTTTGGGCTTTTTCAAAGCCATTCTATGAGTCTTTAGCATATTTTGAGGACTATGGTCAGAGTCAGAGGAAACACCCTCTGAAAAGGCAGAGTTTTAGGACTGCAGTGGAATGCTTTAGAAAGGGGCCAGCAGTGGCACAGCGGGTCGGGTCCCACACTGCCAGTCCGAAGGTTGTAATTTTTAGACCCACTTAAGTTGTTGTGGTTAGGTTTAGATGCTCTCAGGTTTGGTCTGGGAGAATTTCTGCACAGAAAAACTCACCCCCTGAGTTTCCTGATGCCAGTTTGCACTAGGAGGTGCTTGGCACTGCCAGGGCAGCCCGAGTGTAGGGGCATCTTTGCTCCTGGAGAAATCCTGCGCCGGCCGTCTTCCCTGGAAAACCAAACTCACCCCTGCTGCGTGTCGATGTCCATCCGCAGGAGGCACCTGGCACTGCAAGGGCAGCGAGAGTTCTTGGTGTTGGCAGCTGCGGGCTGTGAGAAATTGTTCTCTGCAGTTTTGAAAGCCGAATCGCAGTTTCAGCCATGGGCACACAGAGAGGAAAGGCTGTTAATTTCCTTAGAAAGGCAAGTCTGGCAGCCCATGGTTTAAGGGGCAGACAAAGGGCTGTGTAGGGGAAGGAGCTCCTCACAGGACCTTTCTTCATCTCAACACCCACTCCAAGGTCTAGCAGCGCCCCGTGCGACCAGCTGCTTTCAGAGGGTTACCCGGGCACACCTGCACAGGGAGCTGCTAAGCCAGAGGGGCTAACAGGGGTATCCCAAGTGTCTCTCCAGGAACTATGGTCGGAGCATCCAGCACGGACTAGGGAGCAGCCGGACCCACCCGGGCACGGAGCATGACTTTGAGAAAACGCCAAGGGAAGAGCCCTTTTGCCAAGGGGCAGCATCTGAGCAGGCCAGGCAGCATGTGGGGTTCCAGGAGAGGGCTTTCAACTTTCCCCTTTTTCTGTGTCAGTCCCTCTCCAAAGCCCCAGACCCTCCAGAGCACTCCCGGAAAGGAGAAGGGTTATTAGGAGAAAAAGGGTTTAGAAAAAAGGGAAAAAGCTTCCTTTTCCATTACTTTTTGTGTTCAAACTGATAGGGACTCGGATTCCCCTGCAATTTTAATGGTCTCAGTTGAAAGAATCCCTGACTTTTCTATGCTGTTAGGGGTGTTAATTGACAGTGAGTCCCCATTTTGTTTTATTTGGCCGTTTAAAAAGAAGGGGAAAATCTTGACAATGTTTCTTATGGGTTTGAATTAAGGGTAGCCACCCCCTTTTTGTTGTCCTGAGGCCCAAATTGAGGGAGAAGGCCAGCTATCCCTCCATCCTAAGGGTTTGAACTGAGGGAAAAATCCTTCTTTTTTCATCACTGGAGAGATTAAAAGTGTGGAAAGCCCCTGTTCTCTCAATATTTAAGGAGAGCAAATTAAACAGCAGAAACTATTTATTTGCCATTGTATTACCTTCAGTAGAGGTAACTGCCCCATTTCCTCTTTTTAAGGAGTGCACTGGAAGGAAGCTGTGCCTTTTTCAGCATTTTAAGGGTTTAAAACTCCATTTCAGGGCACTTCTTTCTGTGCCGTAGGACCAAGTATCTCAGAGAAGGATGAGCCTGGCATGCACTTAACCCTTACACTGCCTGGGAGGCTTTTATTTTTCTTATTTTTACTTCTAATGTAGATAGCCTAAATGAGAGGTCCCAAGGAGACTTAGACTATTCATATCATTAGTATTCTTCTCCACCCAGCTTAGTCACATGGGAAGTACTACTTAGTAGCCACTGAGGAATAATTATGTAAGTTAACAGCAAATTACCCAATTTATCTAGTTATGCTGCCTAAACAGAAAGTTTTATTTCTTACCAGTTTTCTGCTCTTTTGCTCCAAGTAGTTGTTGCAAAAAAGAAAGCGCTGTTATTTTTCTGAAGAGTTTTCTCCTGTTACAAGCCCTTTACTCCCCTTGAATTCAAGTCAGAGGGGCCAAACAGCTGCAGCTCTTCTGAGGGCTTTTATACCCGGTGGGATTTGCCCCTTCCCTTTTCCCCGGTGCCATGGGAACGAGAGGCGGGCACAATCAGGGGTATATTAACCCCAGCCTTGGCTGAGGGGCTTCATTCCCTCTCTGGGATGTGCTGGGGTAAGAGCTCTCCTCTCATTTCAGTGAAGAGGCTCTTTCAGCTTATCTCAGTTGCTTTTCAGCAGGTGTTTCTGGGCATCTGCAGCACAGAGGCTTGGAAAATACTGTGAAGTAAACAGCATGGAATACAGGGAGTATTTAGATTCATGATTTTGGGTTTTTGTGTTTAGGGGTGGTGAAGTGCATTTGTAATTTCTGGTTTGGTTCTTGTTTTGTTTTGTATTTTTTTTTTTAGAAGGAGTGCAGCTTCCAGAGATTCCTGGTTGCGTCAAATACAACGCTTTTTTCAGCAGATTCATCATGTCACAACAGGGATCTGCCCAGTGTCAAGGATGATGTTTGAGACTGGGGCTTCAGGTGAGTTGAGGATTGTGACTGGGAGAGGGAGGGTTAGCAGGTATACAGTTAGGAATTATTGTGGGTGGGGGGAGGTTTGCAGGCAGCAGGGTCAGAAAGGGTGTTTATTTGTTTATTTGAGGACCCCCGACACAAGGTTGTTCAGAAGCCTAGCAGAGGCATTGCCATGTCTTATAGCACACAAGGTCATCCACTGCACTCACAGGAATGCCATTTAACTTTGCCTTTCACTAACCCAGGTGCCACTCCTAATGAAGGCCACAGCCTTGGAATCAGGATGAAGCTGGAGCCTGAGGGAGCCAGACACACTCAGGAGAGGGCAAGTAGCTGACTGGGATTTGTCCCACCTAACTCTGGACTCACACTTTGGTTTTGGTTTTCTTTATTGTAGCTGACCAAGAGGCTCACAGGCCATCACGGGGCCCTCCGAGGCAGACTCATTTCAGGTGCAACGTGGATCCACATCACCGATCATCCAAAAGATAAGTCGGGGGCCACGGCCTGGAGATGGGAAAGTAGCAGGTTGGGAGTTCTTGGGCCACATTTAAAAATTGGCAGCGGGAAAAGCAATCTTCTCCAAGGGCCTCTTAGGACAGCTAAAGGGAGAGGCTCTACTTTTGATGGCAGCTTTCAGGCGGGCAGTGCAGAACAGCTCTGGTCTTTCTGGTGTTGTCCGGTGTGCCGTGTTACCTGGTGTGTCTTTGGGGTCCCTTTTGCCTTCTCCCCTCGAGGCCCTCACCGCAAGCATGATGTGTCGTGTTTAATGTCCCCCTGTTTGTCACGTTCTGTGTCACGGGTGTCTGCACACATTTGTGCCGGATCTGTTCTGCCCTGCCGCATGGCCTGCTGCAATAGGACAAACCATGGGGAGTTGAAATTTGTAATGTGGGCTGTGCTTGGGCTCTAGATGCTGTTCCTAGATTGACATAAGGTGTTTGCAGCTTTTGAGTTATCCTGGTGGTGTTTGACATATGTTGTAACTTTCTTTCAGGTGCAGATGCATTCCATGTGTGGCAGAGGGTCAGGGTTAGGAGGTGCCAGGCCTTCCTAGGAGCGCGGTGAGTAGCAGAGTGGTGGGGTTTTGGCTGATGTGGTGCCAAGATCAGGCACTGATGTTTGGTTTTCTCTAATACAGCAGTCTGAGAGACACCAGCCCAGTAAGAGCAGGACCTTCCCAGGTGACGAGGTGGCCTTTCTTTGCACCTGAGACAGACTGGCATCCCCAGATGTCTGAGAGATAAGTAGAGGGCTGTGACCCATAGAGGGGATGAAAGCGGGGTGCTGGTTTGGGGATTACTGGGAGGGGGTTTTGAGTCCAACTTGGAGGTGGGGGATGTTCATGAAGTGGCCACTTAGGCCCCCTAAAAGCCAAGTCTCACTTTTGATCACAGTGCTGAGGTGTGCAGCAGGGCAGAGCAGTCCCGGTGTGTCTCGTGTCATTTATCTGTTGTGCATTATGTGTTGTTTGTGTATCCCGTGTCTTTTACCTTACGGGGGCCTGTCAGAAACCTTGGCATCATTGTTAGCCTCTGTGCTCTCTGCATTCCTTGCCTGGCGCCCAGGCCACAGAACTTTTGACTCGGGAGCTCAGACAGGCATCAGACTCTCTTCTCTCTTTGGAACATCCGGTCAGGTGTCTTGTCAGGTCTTGTTCTGAGCTGTATGGGCAGCTATGCCCCACCTGGATCCATTGTGGTGGATTAGGACTTGTAATTATATGAGGTTAGGTAGAGGATTCTGACTGTAGGAATTTCAGGCATCTGTTTGTGCTGTCCTTGGAATAAATCATTCAGTTTAGCATCTTCTTCCTCCAGGGTTCTCTGAGCCTCATCAGCTCACCATTGGTCTCAGCTCGATCATTTCCTTTTGCGTTCTCTCAGTCCTTGCAGCCATTTTCCTTGCCTAGAGATTTC
Source organism: Melozone crissalis (assembly GCF_028551555.1). Classification (NCBI taxonomy): domain Eukaryota; kingdom Metazoa; phylum Chordata; class Aves; order Passeriformes; family Passerellidae; genus Melozone; species Melozone crissalis. The sequence continues at coordinate 38,839 of NW_026535952.1, read as the reverse complement.
TGTCTGTGTTGTGTCCCCGTTGTCTGTCCTGTCCTGTCCTGTCTGTCCTGTGTCACGGGTGTCTGCACACATTTGTGCCGGAGCTGCTCTGCCCTGCCGCATTGCCTGGTGCAATAGGAGAGGGCCCTGGGATTTGGAATGTGTAATGTGGGGTGTAGTTGGACTCTAGATGGGATTTGCAGATGGACACAGGATATCTGGTGCTCTTCAGTTATCATGCAACAGTCTGACTCTTGTCCTAACTTTTTTTTCAGATGCACCTCCTCAGATGACTGCAGTAGTTCTGTAGGTTCCTTCTTCTCAAACGGAATAGGGCTCAAGAATTCATCTTCCAGAGAATTTTTGCAAGTCCTGGCTTGTATTGTATCTGCCTATGGTGGCTTATGTTGTATGTACCTATACATCTGTCTTCTATTGGATTTTGGGTAGAAAATTTATCAGTCCAGAGTGGGGATAAGTCCTAGCTGTCAGATAGCCACGCGTTGACCCTTCCTGTCGTCTCACAGGTCCCCGAGGCTGCTGATTTCCCCAGGATCTGCCATTTACTTCAAGGAGCGGCAGCCAGAAGGTGTGTCACAGCACGTTCTTCAGCATCTCGAGTAAGGGCCACAGTGAGCGTGTAAGTGGAAAGAGTGTGTGAGCATGTGTGAGAGCACGTGGCTGTGTCTGTCTGTGTCTGCTTGTCTCTGCGTGTGTGAGCGCATGCTAACTGGATTTAACCTTGTGGGTGTGACTTTTGCTTTCCAGGTTTTGCGACTCCTTGTTAAATTTAGAATAAAAAATCCCCAGCCGGGTTGTATTGCATGAACTGACACGGTATGCACCTATGTTGGCTTAAAACCCAGAAAAACAGACAAAGATGAGCAGGAAAAAAACAGGAAAAAAACCCATGATGGACAAGAAAAAAACCCAGAAAAAGCCCAGGATGGGCAAGAAAGAAACGAGAAAAAAAACCCAGAAAATAATCCCAGATGGGCAAGAAAAAAACCTAGAAAAAACCCCAGAAAATAACCCAAGATGGGCAAGAAAAAAACCCAGAAAAAACCCCAAGAAAAAAACCCTGAGATGTGCAAGAAAAAACCCAGAAAAAAGTCTGAAGGTGGGCAAGAAAAAACCCGGAAAAAAAACCCCAAGATGGACAGGAAATAACCCAGAGAAAAATTCCAAGAAGGGCAAGAAAAGACCCAGAAAACACCCAGAAAAAGATCGCAACCAAAGTATAAATATAGAAATGTTTTTCAAGTATATGCAGATATATAAAGAATTGTTAAATTATTTAAAATATAAAATAACATAAATATAAGATATATACAGTATTACTTGTATTATGGATGGTATTGATTTATGTTTATTTCCTATAATACACTACAATATTGATATCAATTTTACATCTATCATATCTATCGTTTGTTATATGTTACACCATATTGATTTACTCTAGGTTTTTTAAATTAGTTTAAAATAAAGGGGAGTTTTGTTTTTTATTTGGCAAAAGCAGGTGTTTTAGTATAAAAATTATAAATACAAATAATATAAAGGTAGAAATCTAAGAATAGAAATAGATCATAAATAGCTAAAGGTTAATATAAAAATTAAAAATATAAGAAAAAATAAGTTGTAGCAGTAGATATGTTACATAATTTAAAAAAATTTATCTCTATTATTTGAATAGGATACATATTATACATAATGATTAATATAATACTTAAATATAAACTATAAATATAAATGTGAATATAGTAATGCGAGCTATAAATATAAAAATACTTCAATATAGTTTAAAAGAGTAGAGCTTTTTTGTATTTATTTAGTTAGGATGGGGTTTTTATTTTAAATAATGAAAGCATGATAGAAATGTAATTTTAAACATAGAAATATACAATCAATGTGGAAAGATATTTATAAAAGCACAAAATATAAGTAAATATAAATAATAGAAATAGACAGAATATATTATTATAAATTACATGCTACATCAATGTCCACTATAGATATGCATGTGAATATAAATACGAAAAATAGAAATAAAAATTTATTTAAACATGGCTTTAAATCAAGGAGGCTTGTTTCGTTCTGGTGGGGTAAGAGACAGGTTTTTGGCATTTATTTCAGAGCAGTTTTCGGCGGGGGTCGCCCCTGTTCTTTTTTGCCGCCTTCCCTGCCCGCAGCCCCGAGGCGCGCTGCGCCCCCGGCCGGGGCGGGCGGCAGTGCTGCCGCCTTGTGGGCAGAGCGCGGTACTGCAGCTCTGTTGCTACCGGCAGCCGCCAGGCCGCCATCTTGGGAGTGGCGAGTCGCGGGTGTCGCGGACTTTTCTTGACCTTCTCAACACAGCAGCGAGAAGGGCGGGGAAGTCGAGGGCCCGCCTCGGTCTAATCGACTGCCTGCATGAAACACCGACGCCATGGCTGCCCCGATGGATTTTTATGTGGCATTTTAAGTGTATAAGACACGGACTATGTGGTCAGCGGCCCCGTCGGCGGGCATATTTAGGCGGGTTGCTGAGAGGCATCTGCGTAAAGCCCTATTTCTTCCGAGGGTCCTCCTCGGCTTCCATCTTGGGAAGGGCGCGTCGCAAATGTCGCGGACTTTTTTTGACCTTCTCAAGATGGCGGCGAAATGGGCGGGGAACTCGCACACCCCGATAAATCTCCTCCCCCTGTGGCCACAGAGCGGGACCGCACCACCCCGAGCCAGAGCCCTGCCCCTCGCCGCTGAGTGCCGGGGGCGGGGCAAGGACGCGGCTGCCGAGCGAGGGAAGGGCGAGGGGCGGGAGCCAGCGGCGGTCGGGCCAGGGTCTGTAAATGGCGGGGACGGGTGAAGGACATTCGGTCATGCAAAGGGACGCGATGGCCGAGAAGAACGGCCGCGGCGGGGGCGGCCGGGCGGGGCCGGTTTCGGCGGGCGGCGGAGGCGCGGTCGCAGCGCTGCGCGGGCCGGGGCAGCGGGCGGGGGCGGGCGAGCGGCGTGGGAACAGGGCGGCAGCCCCCGAGCCCGCGCCCGCCCCGCTCCAGGCGCTGGGAGCGACCGCGGGCCGGACAATCCCGGCGGGGCGGCCCCGGGGCGGCGGGCAGGCGGCGGAGCGGGGCCGTGGCGCTCCCCGCCCTCGCTGCCGCCAGCTTTGGAAGGTCGGGCCGGGCGCCCGCCCCGTCCCGCCGCCTCCCGGTCTCTGTAAACTCCTCTCTGGCTTCACAGGTCCATGCTGGAGAGTGGGACAAAGGGCCATGCTGGTGTCCGTGTCCTCGGGGGGCAGAGAGTTCTGACCTTGGCCGCATGGGCTGCTGAGTGTTGGAACCATGGGGATGAGCATTTATGTATTTTTATTTATGTACATTTTATGAATTTAGTGACATTTAGAGATTTATTCCCCTGCTTCAGGTGAGCGTGCATCATTGCCGGCTTGGGATTGAGTGAAATGGCTGAGGAAACCAGCTCTGGGGAGGGAGGCAGGGAAATCCTCTCTTTACCTTTACCAATTCTTCCGACAAACTCATCACGGCAGGACAGCCTGAAGACTGAAAGTGTAAGAAGATGTGGAGGGAAACAGAGAATCTGGCAGGAGCATCGAACGCACAAGTGCACGAATTTTGCTTTTTGCTTGGATTTAAACTCAGAAGTTGTGAGGAATTTGGGAGTGAGAAGCAATATTTCAGAAGGAGAAGAAGAAAAAGAAGTTGTTGTTACAGTCTTGGCAAAAGCTTTTGCTCTAGCTAATAAAAGAAGTCAGTTTAAATAAAAAAAAGAAAAAAAACGTGGAGTATTTTTTTTCCTTCACTATTATATTCATTGGTGGTATATGGTGTGTTGTTTTATTTCTTGGTATTATTAACTCTGTGTAAGTTGTTTCTTGGGTGAAGCTGACTTCTGGATGGGTTGGTTTGTATTTGAGGTAGGATTAATTTCAAGAGGTTTCTTTCATAGACTTCTGATAGGTATTACTGGCATTTTGGTTTTGTTAAATGTATGTATAAACATAGAGCTTTGGTAGGGCCAGCTGGGCTGCTGGAGTTTTGGGTGTGAATTTATTAGATGGCTTTTGTTAAATGCAGTTTTTAATTTTTGAAATGTTTTTCAATGTAGTGGTTTTAAGGTGGTTTTTAAGAATTCATTGTATTGTTTTCTGTTGTTTGTAGTTGGTGTATGATAAGGGATGTGGTGTGACTTCTTGAACGCTATGGTTTTAGTGTTCCTAAGTTCTGATTTCTGTTTGGTTCGTTGGGTGTTTTTAATTTTATTGTTGTGAAGAGGGGCATTTATATGGTGGGTTTTTATAGGCAATATTTTTTAAATTTAGTTAGTGATATTTTGTAGTATTTTAATAGTTTAGATTTTTTTATTTTCATGCTTTTACTTAATTTGTAAAATTTTTTCAAATAACTTTTCCAGATTATTGGTTATTATTAGTGCATAAACGTAGAGCTTTTTTTTGTTAGTACTGTTTTGGGTCAGTTGTACAGTTTTGAGTCTAGTGAGTCGGTTTGATTTAATTTTTAATGGTGTATTTGAGTTTTTTGGGTGTTTGAGATATTGGTTTAGGAGGAAGTTTATGATGAGAATGTGTGGAGGCTTTGGGCTGCTTATTGTGGGATTTAAAATTTATTTACAGTTAGGTTTATTTGAGTTTTTATTAGGGTTCAATGTTGTGGGATGTTTGTTCCGTTAGTAATAGAAATAGGTTTTGTTTTGATGTGCTGCAATGGGATGAGCGCGGGCTGCGTACAGGTGCTGACAAAGGTACAGTATTGTTGTGGTTCTGATGTGTCAGGTTAATGAACTTATATGGTCTAACATATACATGAAAATAGAAATAAATATGAATTTAAAAATAAATATGAAATTAGCGTGGTAGACATAAATATAGATAACAGATACATACATAAAAGTATAATATATGGTATATAATTGTAACATTATATATAGAGTGGAGTATAATTTATATATATTAAGAAAGATACATAAACATAGAATGTAAATATAAAAAGGTTAAAATAAATTGGAGATTTTTTTTGGTTTTTTTAGGTTATAGGCTGGTTTTTTTAATAAATAATATAAATAGAAATAATATAAAAGTAGAAATACAGATATACAAATATATAATTTATATACCGATATCTATAAATATTTAATATGAATAAATATAAGTAAAAGAAATACATAATATAAAAATAATACATCTATTATTATAATAAAAGGTATTCTCTCTAATATATATCTATAAATATAATTAATAAAAATTATAAATGTAGATGTGAATAGAATTTTAACTATTGTTTAAATCAAGGGGTGTCCTCGGTTTTTATTTGGTTAGAGGCAGGAGTTTTATTTTAAATACTATAAGTCTTATAAAAATGTGAATCTTAAGATAGAAATATATAATAATTATATAAAGAGAAGTTGCTAAACTATGAATATAAATTTAAATATAAACATAAGTAAGTAAAATGCAGATTTGTAATATAGAATATAAATAACATTATACGGCACTATAAATTATAAATAGGAATATAAATCTAAAAATATGTAAATACATTTCAAAGGAAAGGAATTTTTTTGGCTTTTATTTAAGTAGAGGCAGATGTTATTTAAAATAAAACCTAAGTATTACAGAAGTAAAAATCTTGACAGGGGAATAGATAATCAATATATAAAAATATGTATAAAATAGATAAATAAGTGCTTGAAGTAGATATAATATAGAATAAAAATTTATATATAAATTGACATTGATAAAGATAAATGTATAAGTAAGCAATATACATTTATATTTATAATGTATATTAATGTGAATGTAAATATGAAAACATAAGCATATATATATTTAAATATTTTGTAGAAGAAAGGGTTGGGGTTTTTTTGGTTCTTACTGGGTTAGAGGATGCCTCCCAGACCCAAGCTGCCACCTCAGCCGAGTCAAGCAATCTGCAACAAGGAATCTGGGGGGCTGAGTTTTGCTTACCTGGGGAAAGCGTCAGCACTAGCGTTCAGGAGCCTCTGGCCAAGAGGGGCCGGCCGTCTGCCTGCTGAAATTCTGCATTGCGCAGGATGCCTCCCAGACCCAAGCTGCCAGCATCGCAGAGTCAGGCTGGTTTGAGGGCCCCCAAATGTGTCCAGCAATCTCCCATCAGGAACCTGGGCTGCTGAGTTTTCTTCTTCTGGGAAGGGGCAGCGTTGGTGTTCAGGACATAGGGGCCCTTCGTGGCAGGCTGTCTGGTGAAATTCCGCGGGATGCCTCCCAGACCCCAGCTGCCACCTCAGCCGAGTCGAGCTCGTTTGAGAGTCCCAAGCGCCTTGAGCAATATGCCACCAAGAACTTGGGCTGCTGAGTTTTGCTTACCTGGGAAAAAGCTCAGCCCTAATGTTCAGGGGCCTGTGGCCCGAGCGGCCGGCCGTCTGCCTGCTGGAATTCTCCATTGCGCAGGATGCCTCGCAGACCCAAGCTGCCACCAGTGCAAAGTCAGGCTGGTTTGAGGGTCCCAAATGGCCCCAGCAATCTTCCATCAAGAACCTGAGCTGGTGAGTTACACTTACCTGTGTCAAGGGCAGCATTTCTGTTCAGAGCCCAGGGGCCCTTCGTGGCCGGCTGCCTGCTGAAATTCTCCATTGCGCAGGATGCCTCCCGGATCCAAGCTGCCACCTCAGCCGAGTTGAGCTCGTTTGAGAGTCCCAAGCACCTCGAGCAATATGCCACCAGGAACTTGGGCTGCTGAGTTTTGCTTACCTGGGAAAAGGGACAGCACTAGTGTTTAGGAGCCTTGGGCCCAGAGGGGCTGGCTGTCTGCCATCTGAAGTTCTGCATTGTGCAGGATGCCTCCCAGAACCAAGCTGCCACCTCAGCTGAGTTGAGCAGTCTGCAACAAGGAATCTGGGGGGCTGAGTTTTGCTTACCTGGTAAAAGGGTCACCACTAGTGTTCAGGAACTTGTGGCCCAAAGCGGCCGGCTCTCTGCTGAAACTCTGCATTGTGCAGGAGGCCTTCCGGACCCAAGCTGCCACCAGTGCAAAGTCAGGCTGCTTTGAGGGTCCCAAAGGGCTCCAGCAATCTGCCATCAGGAACCTGGGCTCCTGAGTTTTCTTCTTCTGGGAAAGGGCTGGCCTTTTTGTTCAGGAGGCCTTGCCTGGAGTTGCTGGCTGCCTGCTGAAATTCTGTATTGCGCAGGATGCCTCCCAGGGCCAAGCTGGCACCAGTTCAAACTCCCACTGCTTCGTCCTCAGCACGTGTCCCCTGCTACCTGCCATCAGGAACCTGGGCAGCAGAGTTACACTTACCTTTTTAAAGGACTAGCCTTGGTCTTCAGGCCCAAGGGCCCTTAGCGGACGGCTGCCTGCAGAAATTCCGCATTGGGCAGGACGCCTCCAAGACCCAAGCTGCCACCTCTGTAAAGTCAGGCAGGTTTGAGAGTCCCAAGTGGCTCCAGCCACCTGCCATCAGGAATCTGAGCTGGTGAGTTATACTTACGTGTGTAAAGGGCAGCATTTCGGTTCAGAGCCCAGGGGCCCTTTGTGGCCGGCTGCCTGCTAAATTCTGCATTGCGCAGGATGCCTCCCAGACCCAAGCTCTCACCACCGCAGAGTCAGGCTGCTTTGAGGGTCCCAAATGGGCCCATTAATCTGCCATCAGGAACTGGAGCTGGTGAGTTACACTTACCTGTGTAAAGGGCAGCATTGGTGTCCAGGGCCCTTAGTGGCCCGTAGTGGCCTGCTGTCTGCTGAAATTCTGCATTGCTCATGATCCCTCCCAGCCCCAAGCTGCCAACTGTGCCTAGTTGATCTCGCTTGATACTCCAAAGCATCTCCAGCAATCTGAAAGTAGGAACCTGGGCTGCTGAGTTTTGCTTACCTGGGAAAAGGGACAGCATTAGTGTTTAGGAGCCTCTGGTCCACAGGGGCCGGCTGTCGGTCACCTGAAATTCTGCATTGCACAGGATGCCTCCGAGACCCCAGCTGCCAGCACTGCAAAGTCAGGCTGGTTTGAAGGTTCAAAATGTCCCCAGCAATCTGCCATCAGGAACCTGAGCTGGTGAGTTACACTTGCCTGGGGTAATGGGCGGCATTTGTGTCCAGTGCCCAGTGGCCCTTAATGGCCGGCTGGCTCCTCATATTCTGCATTGTGCAGGATGATTCCCAGACCCCAGCTGCCACCACCGCAAAGTCAGGCTGGTTTGAGAGTCTCAAGTGGCTCCAGCAATCTTCCTTCAGGACCCTGAGCTGCTGAGTTACACTTCCCTGTGTAATGGGCAGCATTGGTGTCCAGGGCCCAGGGGTCCTTACTGGCCAGCTAGCTGCTGAAATTCCGCATTGCACAGGATGCCTCCGGGACCCAAGCTGCCGCCTCTGCCAAGTCTGGCTCGTTTGTGAGTCCCAGGCGCCTCCAGCAATCTGCAACAAGGCACCTGGAGTGCTGAGTTTTGCTTACCTGAGGAAAGGGTCAGCATTTATTTTCAGGAGCATGTGGCCCGGAGTGGCTGTCTGTTTGCCTTCTGAAATTCTGCATTGTGCAGGATGCCTCCCAGACCCCAGCTGCCACCAGCATAAAGTCAGGCTGATTTGAGAGTCCCAAGTGGCTCCAGCAATCTGCCATCAGGAAACTATGCTGCTGAGTTATATTTACCTGTGGAAAGGGTGGCATTGGTGTCCAGGGCCCTTAGTGGCCTGTAGTGGCCCGCTCTCTGCTGAAATTCTGCATTGCTCATGATCCCTCCCAGCCCCAAGCTGCCACCTGTGCCTAGTTGATCTCGTTTGAGACTCCAAAGCACCTCCAGCAATCTGAAACTAGCAACCTTGGCTGATTAGTTTTGCTTACCTGGGAAAAGGGACAGCACTAGTGTTCAGGAGCCTCTGGTCCAGAGGGGCCAGCTGTCTGCCATCTGAAATTCTGCATGGCACAGGATGCCTCCCGGACCCCAGCTGCCAGCAGAAGGCTGCCGCAAAGTCAGGCTGGTTTGAAGGTCCCAAATGCCCCCATCAATGTGCCATCAGGAAGCTGAGCTGGTGGGTTACACGTACCTGTGTAAAGGGCGGCATTTGTGTCCAGGGCGCAGGGGCCCTTAGTGGACGGCCATCTGCTGAAATTCTGCATTGCGCAGGATGCCTCCCGGACTCAAGCTGCCCCCACTGCAAAGTCTGGCCGGTTTGAAGGTCCCAAATGGCTCCAGCAATCTGCCATCAGGAACCTGGGTGCGTGAGTTACATTTCCCTGTCTAATGGGTGGCATTTGTGTCCAGTGCCCAGAGGCCCTTCGTGGCTGGCTGGCTCGTCATATTCTGAATTGCACAGGATGCCTCCCGGACCCCAGCTGCCACCACCACAAAGTCAGGCTGGTTGGAAGGTCCCAAATGGCCCCATCAATGTGCCATCAGGAAGCTGAGCTGGTGAGTTCCACGTACCTGGGGTAATGGGCGGCATTTGTGTCCAGGGCGCAGGGGCCCTTAGTGGACGGCTGCCTGCGGAAATTCTGCATTGTGCAGGATGCCTCCCAGACTCAAGCTGCCACCAGGATAAAGTCAGGCTGGTTATAGAGTCACAAGTGGCTCCAGCAATCTGCAACAAGCAACCTGGGGGGCTGAGTTTTGCTTATCTGGGGAAAGGGTCAGCATTAGTGTTCAGGAGCTTGGGGCCCGTAGTGGCCGGCTGTCTCCTGAAATTTTGCATTGCGCAGGAGGCCTCCCAGACCCAAGGTGCCAGCACCGCAAAGTCAGGCTGGTTTGAGGGTCCCAAAGGGCTCTAGCAATCTTCCATCAGGAACCTGGGCTCCTGAGTTTTCTTCTTCTGGGAAAGGGCTGGCAGTTGTGTTCAAGAGGCCTCGCCTGGAGTTGCTGGCTGCCTTCTGAAATTCTGTATTGCGCAGGATGCCTACCAGGCCCAAGCTGGAACCAGTTCAAACTCCCGCTGCTTTGTCCTCGGCACGTGTCCCCTGCTACCTGCCATCAGGAACCTGGGCAGCAGAGTTACACTTACCTATTTAAAGGACTAGCCTTGGTCTTCAGGCCTGAGGGCCCTTAGTGGACGGCTGCCTGCAGAAATTCTGCATTCCGCAGGATTCCTCCAAGACCCTAGGTGCCACCTCTGTACAGTCAGGCAGGTTTGAGAGTCCCTAGCGGCTCCAAAAATCTGCAACAAGGAACCTGGGGGGCCGAGTTTTGCTTACCTGGGGAAAGGGTCAGCATTAGTGTTCAGGAGCTTGGGGCCCGGAGTGGCCAGCTGTCTCCTGAAATTTAACGTTGCGCAGGATGCCTCCCAGACCCAAGCTGCCACCACCGTAAAGTCATGCTGGTTTGAGAGTCCCAAGTGGCTGTAGCAATCTGCCCTCAGGAAACTCAGCTGGTCAGTTATACTTGCCTATGTAAAGGGTGGCATTGGTGTCAAGGGCCCTTAGTGGCCTGTAGTGGCCCGCTCTCTGCTGAAATTCTGCATTGCTCATGATCCCTCCCAGCCCCAAGCTGCCACCTGTGCCTAGTTGATCTTGTTTGAGACTCACAAGCACCTCCAGCATTCTGAAAGTAGGAACCTGGGCGGCTGCGTTTTGCTTATCTGGGAAAAGGGACAGCATTAGTGTTTAGGAGCCTCTGGTCCAGAGGGGCTGTCTGTCAGTCATGTGAAATTCTGCATTGCACAGGATGCCTCCCAGACCCCAGCTGCCAGCACCGCAAAGTCAGTCGGGTCTGAGGGTCCCAAATGGCCCCAGCAATCTTCCATCAAGAACCTGAGCTGCTGAGTTACACTTGCCTGTGTAAAGTGTGGCATTGGTGTCCAGTGCCCAGTGGCCCTTAGCGGCAGGATGGCTCTTGAAATTCTCCATTGCGCAGGATGCCTCCCGGACCCAAGCTGCCAGCACTGCACAGTCAGGCTGCTTTGAGGGCCCCAAATGTATCTAGCAATCTGCCATTATGAACCTGAGCTGCTGAGTTACACTTCCCTGTGTAAAGGGCGGCATTTGTGTCCAGGAATCAGGGGCCCTTAGTGGCAGGCTGCCTGCTGAAATTCTGCATTGCGCAGGATGCCTCCCAGACCCATGCTGCCACCACCGCAGGATCTGTCTGGTTTCAGGGTCCCAAATGGCCCCAGCAATCTTCCATCCCAAACCTGAGCTGGTGAGTTACACTTACCTGTGTCAAGGGCAGCATTTCTGTTCAGAGGTCAGGGGCCCTTTGTGGCCGGCTGCCTGCTAAATTCTCCATTGGGCAGGATGCCTCCCGGACCCAAGCTGCCACCACCGCAAAGTCAGGCTGGTTTGAAGGTCCCAAATGGCCCTGTCAATCTGCCATCAGGAACCTGAGCTGGTGAGTTACACTTACCTGTGTAACGGGCGGCATTGGTGTCCAGGGTCCAGGGGCCCTTAGTGGACGGCTGGCTCATGAAATTCTGCACTGTGCAGGATGCCTCCCAGCCCCAAGCTGCTGGCTGTGCTGAGTCAAGCTTGTTTGAGAGTCCCAAGCACCTCGAGCAATATGCCACCAGGAACCTGGGCTGCTGAGTTTTGCTTAACTGGGGAAAGGGACAGCACTAGTGTTCAGGAGCCTGTGGCCCTGAGTTGCCAGCTGTCTGCCAGCTGAAATTATGCATTTCCTCCGGGACCCAAGCTCCCACCACCGCAGAGTCAGGCTGCTTTGAGGGTTCCAAATGGGTCCACCAACCTGCCATCAGGAACCTGAGCTGGTGAGTAACGCTTACCTGTGTCAAGGGCAGCATTTCTGTTGAGAGCCCAGGGGCCCTTCGTGGCCCGCTGCCTGCTGAAATTCTCCATTGCGCAGGATGCCTTCCGGATCCAAGCTGCCACCTCAGGCGAGTCGAGCTCGTTTGAGAGTCCTAGTGCCACCAGCAATCTGCAACAAGGAACCTGGGGCGCTGAGTTTTGCTCACCTGGGGAAAGGGTCAGCATTAGTTTTCAGGAGCCTGTGGCCCAGAGTGGCTGTCTGTTTGCCTTCTGAAATTCCACACTGCACAGGATGCCTCCCAGACCCAAGCTGCCACCTCAGCCGAGTTGAGCTCGTTTGAGAGTCCCAAGCGCCTTGAGCAATATGCCATCAGGAACTTGGGCTGCAGAGATTGGCTTACCTTGGAAAAATGTCAGCCCTAACGTTCAGGGGCCTGTGGCCCGAGCGGCCAGCCGTCTGCCTGCTGAAGGTCTCTGTTGTGCAGGATGCCTCGCGGACCCAAGCTGCCACCAGTGCAAAGTCAGGCTGGTTTGCGGGTCCCAAAGGGCTCCAGCAATCTGCCATCAGGAACCTGGGCTCCTGAGTTTTCTTCTTCTGGGAAAGGGCTGGCATTGGTGTTCAGGAGGCCTCGCCTGGACTGGCTGGCAGCCTGCTGATATTTCTGCATTGCCAATTGTGCCTCCCAGACCCAAGCTGGCACCAGTTCCCACTCCAGCTGCTTTTGCCTCGCCACGTGTCTCCTGCCATCTGCCATCAGGAACCTGAACTGCTGAGTTACACTTCCCTGTGTAATGGGCAGCATTGGTGCCCACGGCCCAGGGGCCCTTACTGGCCAGCTGCCTGCTCAAATTCTGCATTGCGCAGGATGCCTCCCGGACCCAAGCTGCCACCACCGCAGAGTCAGGCTGCTGTGAGGCTCCCAAATGGCCCCAGCAATCTTCCATCAAGAACCTGAGCTGGTGAGTTACACTTACCTGTGTCAAGGGCAGCATTTCTGTTCAGAGCCCAGGGGCCCTTTGTGGCCGGCTGCCCGCTGAAATTCTCCATTGCGCAGGATGCCTCCCGGATCCAAGCTGCCACCTCAGCCGAGTTGAGCTCGTTTGAGAGTCCCAAGCACCTCGAGCAATATGCCACCAGGAACTTGGGCTGCTGAGTTTTGCTTACCTGGGAAAAGGGACAGCACTAGTGTTTAGGAGCCTCTGGCCAAGAGGGGCTGGCTGTCTGCCATCTGAAGTTCTGCATTGTGCAGGATGCCTCCCAGAACCAAGCTGCCACCTCAGCCGAGTTGAGCAGTCTGCAACAAGGAATCTGGGGGGCTGAGTTTTGCTTACCTGGTAAAAGGGTCAGCACTAGTGTTCAGGAACCTGTGGCCCGGAGCGGCCGGCTCTCTGCTGAAACTCTGCATTGTGCAGGAGGCCTTCCGGACCCAAGCTGCCACCAGTGCAAAGTCAGGCTGCTTTGAGGGTCCCAAAGGGCTCCAGCAATCTGCCATCGGGAACCTGGGGCTCCTGAGTTTTCTTCTTGTGGGAAAGGGCTGGCCTTGGTGTTCAGGAGGCCTCGCCTGGACTGGCTGGCAGCCTGCTGATATTTCTGCATTGCCAAATGTGCCTGCCAGGCCCAAGCTGGCACCAGTTCCCACTCCAGCTGCTTTTGCCTCGCCACGTGTCTCCTGCCATCTGCCATCAGGAACCTGAGTTGCTGAGTTACACTTCCCTGTGTAATGGGCAGCATTGGTGCCCAGGGCCCAGGGGCCCCTACTGGCCAGCTGCCTGCTCAAATTCTGCATTGCGCAGGATGCCTCCCGGACCCAAGCTGCCACCACCGCAGAGTCAGGCTGCTGTGAGGCTCCCAAATGGCCCCAGCAATCTTCCATCAAGAACCTGAGCTGGTGAGTTACACTTACCTGTGTCAAGGGCAGCATTTCTGTTCAGAGCCCAGGGGCCCTTTGTGGCCGGCTGCCCGCTGAAATTCTCCATTGCGCAGGATGCCTCCCGGATCCAAGCTGCCACCTCAGCCGAGTTGAGCTCGTTTGAGAGTCCCAAGCACCTCGAGCAATATGCCACCAGGAACTTGGGCTGCTGAGTTTTGCTTACCTGGGAAAAGGGACAGCACTAGTGTTTAGGAGCCTCTGGCCAAGAGGGGCTGGCTGTCTGCCATCTGAAGTTCTGCATTGTGCAGGATGCCTCCCAGAACCCAGCTGCCGCCTCAGCCGAGTTGAGCAGTCTGCAACAAGGAATCTGGGGGGCTGAGTTTTGCTTACCTGGTAAAAGGGTCAGCGCTAGTGTTCAGGAACCTGTGGCCCGGAGCGGCCGGCTCTCTGCTGAAACTCTGCATTGTGCAGGAGGCCTTCCGGACCCAAGCTGCCACCAGTGCAAAGTCAGGCTGCTTTGAGGGTCCCAAAGGGCTCCAGCAATCTGCCATCGGGAACCTGGGGCTCCTGAGTTTTCTTCTTGTGGGAAAGGGCTGGCCTTGGTGTTCAGGAGGCCTCGCCTGGACTGGCTGGCAGCCTGCTGATATTTCTGCATTGCCAAATGTGCCTGCCAGGCCCAAGCTGGCACCAGTTCCCACTCCAGCTGCTTTTGCCTCGCCACGTGTCTCCTGCCATCTGCCATCAGGAACCTGAACTGCTGAGTTACACTTCCCTGTGTAATGGGCAGCATTGGTGCCCACGGCCCAGGGGCCCTTACTGGCCAGCTGCCTGCTCAAATTCTGCATTGCGCAGGATGCCTCCCCGACCCAAGCTGCCACCACCGCAGAGTCAGGCTGCTGTGAGGCTCCCAAATGGCCCCAGCAATCTTCCATCAAGAACCTGAGCTGGTGAGTTACACTTACCTGTGTCAAGGGCAGCATTTCTGTTCAGAGCCCAGGGGCCCTTCGTGGCCGGCTGCCCGCTGAAATTCTCCATTGCGCAGGATGCCTCCCGGATCCAAGCTGCCACCTCAGCTGAGTTGAGCTCGTTTGAGAGTCCCAAGCACCTCGAGCAATATGCCACCAGGAACTTGGGCTGCTGAGTTTTGCTTACCTGGGAAAAGGGACAGCACTAGTGTTTAGGAGCCTCTGGCCAAGAGGGGCTGGCTGTCTGCCATCTGAAGTTCTGCATTGTGCAGGATGCCTCCCAGAACCAAGCTGCCACCTCAGCCGAGTTGAGCAGTCTGCAACAAGGAATCTGGGGGGCTGAGTTTTGCTTACCTGGTAAAAGGGTCAGCACTAGTGTTCAGGAACCTGTGGCCCGGAGCGGCCGGCTCTCTGCTGAAACTCTGCATTGTGCAGGAGGCCTTCCGGACCCAAGCTGCCACCAGTGCAAAGTCAGGCTGCTTTGAGGGTCCCAAAGGGCTCCAGCAATCTGCCATCGGGAACCTGGGGCTCCTGAGTTTTCTTCTTGTGGGAAAGGGCTGGCCTTGGTGTTCAGGAGGCCTCGCCTGGACTGGCTGGCAGCCTGCTGATATTTCTGCATTGCCAAATGTGCCTGCCAGGCCCAAGCTGGCACCAGTTCCCACTCCAGCTGCTTTTGCCTCGCCACGTGTCTCCTGCCATCTGCCATCAGGAACCTGAGTTGCTGAGTTACACTTCCCTGGTTAATG
This sequence comes from Melozone crissalis, assembly GCF_028551555.1. Taxonomy (NCBI): domain Eukaryota; kingdom Metazoa; phylum Chordata; class Aves; order Passeriformes; family Passerellidae; genus Melozone; species Melozone crissalis. The sequence continues at coordinate 23,611 of NW_026535952.1, read as the reverse complement.
GGCAGCATTGGTGCCCACGGCCCAGGGGCCCCTACTGGCCAGCTGCCTGCTCAAATTCTGCATTGCGCAGGATGCCTCCCGGACCCAAGCTGCCACCACCGCAGAGTCAGGCTGCTGTGAGGCTCCCAAATGGCCCCAGCAATCTTCCATCAAGAACCTGAGCTGGTGAGTTACACTTACCTGTGTCAAGGGCAGCATTTCTGTTCAGAGCCCAGGGGCCCTTCGTGGCCGGCTGCCCGCTGAAATTCTCCATTGCGCAGGATGCCTCCCGGATCCAAGCTGCCACCTCAGCCGAGTTGAGCTCGTTTGAGAGTCCCAAGCACCTCGAGCAATATGCCACCAGGAACTTGGGCTGCTGAGTTTTGCTTACCTGGGAAAAGGGATAGCACTAGTGTTTAGGAGCCTCTGGCCAAGAGGGGCTGGCTGTCTGCCGTCTGAAGTTCTGCATTGTGCAGGATGCCTCCCAGAACCCAGCTGCCGCCTCAGCCGAGTTGAGCAGTCTGCAACAAGGAATCTGGGGGGCTGAGTTTTGCTTACCTGGTAAAAGGGTCAGCACTAGTGTTCAGGAACCTGTGGCCCGGAGCGGCCGGCTCTCTGCTGAAACTCTGCATTGTGCAGGAGGCCTTCCGGACCCAAGCTGCCACCAGTGCAAAGTCAGGCTGCTTTGAGGGTCCCAAAGGGCTCCAGCAATCTGCCATCGGGAACCTGGGGCTCCTGAGTTTTCTTCTTGTGGGAAAGGGCTGGCCTTGGTGTTCAGGAGGCCTCGCCTGGACTGGCAGGCAGCCTGCTGATATTTCTGCATTGCCAAATGTGCCTGCCAGGCCCAAGCTGGCACCAGTTCCCACTCCAGCTGCTTTTGCCTCGCCACGTGTCTCCTGCCACCTGCCATCAGGAACCAGGGTGTCCGTGTTACGCTTTCTTGAGAAAAGGGCTGGCCTCCATGTTCAGGGGCCAGGGGCCCTTAGTGGACGGCTAGGTCCTGAAATTCCCCATTGCGCAGGATGCCTCCCACATCCAAGTTGCCATTTATGCTGAGTCGAGCTGGTTTCAGACTCCCAAGCGCCTCCAGCAATTTGAAATCAGGAACCGGGGTTGCTGAGTTTTCTTTACCTGGGAAGAGGGTCAGCACTAGTGTTCAGGGGCCTGTGGCCCGGAGTGGCCAGTTGTTTGCCTTCTGAAATTCTGCATTTCCCAATCTGCCTCCCAGACCCAGTTGGCACCTATCCCAACTCCAGCTGCTTTGGCCTCGGCACGTGTCTCCTGCTATCTCCCATCAGGAACCTGGGCTGCTGAGTCAGGCTTACCTTAGAAAAGGGCTGGTGTTCACATTCAGGGCCCAGGGGCCCTTCGTGGCCATCAGGCTGCAGAAATTCCGCATTGCGCAGGATGCCTCGCTGACCCAAGCATCCACCACCGTAAAGTCAGTCTGGTTTTAGGGTCCCAAATGGCTCCAGAAATCGCAACAAGGAACATGGGGGGCTGAGTGTTGCTTACCTGGTCCGCATCCTCCTATGGGAAGCTCTTTTAATGGAAATAGACCAATTCCTTTATCCCATTCTTTTTTGATTTTTATCCTCTATAGCTTTTCTCCCGTATTTTTAGGAAGAAGCAGGAGAGGGCTTTCTTTTAACTGAACTTGCAGTGTTTCGATAAGGTTATTCCTTTAGAAAGTTCCCCTGAGCAGCTGGAGCTGTGGTTACCAAGGGAACGGAGCTCAGGGCAGGACGGGGGAACTCGGCACAGCTCAGGTTTCGGTCCTCCAAAGGCGGGATCTGCAGCCGGGATGGCCCGAGGGGATCGGCACAGCTCAGGTTTCGGTCCTCCAGAGGCGGGATCTGCAGCCGGGATCGGCGGAGGGGCTGTCCTGGTGCAGACCGAGGTGGAGCGTGCATGGCTCCCGGATGGCTCACGGCGGCTGATCCGGCAGAGACAAAGCCGGGACTGACCCCGGCTGCAGCGGAGGGAGCCGAGCAGAGTGAGGACAGACAGGACCCCGCTCCGTGCGGTGACCACGGTGCACACGGCAGGAACGCCCCCCCCCACCGCCCCCCCCGGCACGGCCAGCGGAGCAGCCGCCGGCCAGGCGGCCAGACCAAGACAGCCCTAACCTCAGCCTAACCAGCCCTCCTAAAAACGGCCTTTTCCCCCAACAGCAGCAGCACAACACAGCAACCCTAACAGCGAGACCAGACAGCAACCTTCACACACCAGGTCAATGACAGAACCCTCAGAGAACAACAGACCCACTGCAAAAAGGTAGGGGTGATGACTGTGGGCTAGACAGCAAGAGGTGGAGTTCGGGGACGGAGCACGTCTTTTTGAGTTTTTTTTCTAGGACTTTTAAAGGTATTTAGGAGATTTTGGAAGGGACTTTTAAGGGTATTGTTGGGGATTTTTCAAAGCCATTCTATGATTCTTTAGCATATTTTGAAGATTATGGTCAGGGTCAGAGGAAACACCCTCTGAAAAGGCAGAGTTTTAGGACTGCAGTGGAATGCTTTAGAAAGGGGCCAGCGGTGGCACAGCGGGTTGGGTCCCACACTGCCAGTCCAAAGGTTGTAAGTTTTAGACCCAGTTAAGTTGTTGTGGTTAGGGTTAGATGCTCTCAGGTTTGGTCTGGGAGAATTTCTGCACAGAAAAACTCACCCCCTGAGTTTCCTGATGCCAGTTTGCACTAGGAGGTGCTTGGCACTGCCAGGGCAGCCCGAGTTCTCGGTGGGGGCAGCTTTGCTCCTGGAGAAATCCTGTGCCGGCCCTCTTCCCTGTAAAACCAAACTCACCCCTGCTGCGTGTGGACGTCCATCCGCAGGAGGCACCTGGCACTGCAAGGGCAGCGAGAGTTCTTGGTGTCGGCAGCTGCGGGCTGTGAGAAATTGTTCTCTGCAGTTTTGGAGGCCGAATCGCAGTTTCAGCCATGGGCACACAGAGAGGAAAGGCTGTTAATTTCCTTAGAAAGGCAAGTCTGGCAGCCCATGGTTTAAGGGGCAGACAAAGGGCTGTGTAGGGGAAGGAGCTCCTCACAGGACCTTTCTTCATCTCAACACCCACTCCAAGGTCTAGCAGCGCCCCGTGCGACCAGCTGCTTTCAGAGGGTTACCCGGGCACACTCGCACAGGGAGCTGCTAGGCCAGAGGAGGTAACAGGGGTATCCCAAGTGTCTCTCCAGGAACTATGGTTGGAGCATCCAGCACAGACTAGGGAGCAGCCAGACCCACCCGGGCACAGAGCATCACTTTGAGAAAACGCCAAGGGAAGAGCCCTTTTGCCAAGGGGCAGCATCTGAGCAGGCCAGGCAGCATGTGGGGTTCCAGGAGAGGGCTTGCAACTTTCCCCTTTTACTGTGTCAGTCCCTCTCCAAAGCCCCAGACCCTCCAGAGCACTCCCAGAAAGGAGAAGGGTTATTAGGAGAAAAAGGGTTTAGAAAAAAGGGAAAAAGCTGCCTTTTCCATTACTTTTTGTGTTCAAACTGGTAGGGACTCAGATTCCCCTGCAATTTTAATGGTCTCAGTTGAAAGAATCCCTGCCTTTTCTATGCTGTTAGGGGTGTTAATTGACAGGAAGTCCCCATTCTCTATTATTTGGCAGTTTAAAAAGAAGGGGAAAATCTTGACAATGTTTCTTATGGGTTTGAATTAAGGGTAGCCACCCCCTTTTTGTTGTCCTGAGGCCCAAATTGAGGGAGAAGGTCAGCTATCCCTCCATCCTAAGGGTTTGAACTGAGGGAAAAATCATTTTTTCATCACTGGAGAGATTTAAAGTGTGGAAAGTCCCTCTTTTCCCAGTATTTAAGGAGAACAAATTAAACAGCAGAAACTATTTATTTGCCATTGTATTACCTTCAGTAGAGGTAACTGCCCCGTTTCCTCTTTTTAAGGAGTTCACTGGAAGGAAGCTCTGCCTTTTTCAGCATTTTAAGGGTTTAAAACTACATTTCAGGGCACTTCTTTCTGTGCCGTAGGACCAAGTATCTCAGAGAAGGATGAGCCTGGCATGCACTTAACCCTTACACTGCCTGGGAGGCTTTTGTTTTTCTTATTTTTACTTATAATGTAGATAGCCTAAATTAGAGGTCCCAAGGAGACTTAGACTATTCATATCATTAGTATTCTTCTCCACCCAGCTTAATCACATGGGAAGTACTACTTAGTAGCCACTAAGGAATAGTTATGTAAGTTAACAGCAAATTACCCAATTTATCTAGTTATGCTGACTAAACAGAAAGCTTTATTTCTTACCAGTTTTCTTCACTTGTGCACCAAGTTGTTGTTGCAAAAAAGAAAGCGCTGTTATTTTTCTGAAGAGTTTTTTTCTATAACAAGCCCTTCACTCCCCTTGAATTCAAGTCAGAGGGGCCAAACAGCTGCAGCTCTTCTGAGGGCTTTTATACCCGGTGGGAGTTGCCCCCTCCCTTTTCCCAGGTGCCCTGGGAACGAGAGGCGGGCACAATCAGGGGTATATTAACCCCAGCCTTGGCTGAGGGGCTTCATTCCCTCTCTGGGATGTGCTGGGGTAAGAGCTCTCCTCTCATTTCAGTGAAGAGGCACTTTCAGCTTATCTCATCTTCTTTTCAGCAGGTGTTTCTGGGCATCTAAAGAACAGAGGCTTTGAAGATTCTGTGAAGTAACCAGCATGGAATACAGGGAGTATTTAGATTCATGATTTTGGGTTTTGTGTTCAGGGGTGGTAAAGTGCATTTGGAATTTCTGGTTTAGTTATTGTTTTGTTTTGTATTTTTTTTTTTTTAGAAGGAGTGCAGCTTCCAGAGATTCCTGGCTGTGTCAAGTACAATGCTTTTTTTAGCAGATTCGTCATGTCACAAGAGGGATCTGCCCAGTGTCAAGGATGATGTTTGAGATTGAGGCTTCAGGTGAGTTGAGGATTGTGATTAGGAGAGGGAGGGTTAGCAGGTATACAGTTAGCAATTATTGTGGGTGGGGGGAGGTTTGAAGGCAGCAGGGTGAAAAAGGATGTTTATTTGAGGACCCCCCTAAGGCTTCTCAGAAGCCTAGCTGAGGTATTCCCATGTCCTATAGCACACAAGGTTATCTACTGCACTCATAGGAATGGCATTCAACTTTGCCTTTCTCTAACCCAGGTGCCATTCCTAATAAAGGCCACAGCCTTGTAATCAGGGTGAAGCTGGAGCCTGAAGGCGCCAGGCACACTCAGGAGAGGGCAAGTAGCTGCCTTGGTGGGATTTGGCCCACATAACTCTGGACTCATACTTTGGTTTTGGTTTTCTTCATTGTAGCTGACCCAGAAGCTAACAGGCCACCATGAGGCCCTCCGAGGCAGACTCATTTCAGGTGCAATGCGGATCCACATCACCACTCAACCAAAAGATAAGCTGGGGGCTATAGCTTGGAGATGGGATGATGGGAGAGTAGCAGGTTCAGAGTTCTTGGGCCAGATTTAAAAATGAGCAAAGGGAAAAGCAATCTTCTCCAAGGGCCTCTTAGAACAGCTAAAGGGAGAGGCTCTACTTTTGATGGCAGCTTTCAGGCGGGCAGTGCAGAACAGCTCCGGTGTGTGTCATGTTGTCCAGTGTACCGTGTTACCTAGTGTGTCTTTGGGGTCCCTTTTGCCTTCCCCCTTAAACCCCTCACCACAAGCATGATGTGTCGTGTTTCATGTCCCCCTGTTTGTCACGTTCTGTGTCACAGGTGTCTGCACACATTTGTGCCGGAGCTGTTCTTCTCTGCCGCATGGCCTGCTGCAATAGGACAAGCCTGGGGAGTTGGAATTAGTAATGTGGGGTGTACTTGGGCTCTAGATGCTATTCCTAGGTTGGCATAAGGTGTTTGCAGCTTGTGAGTTGTCCTGCAGGTGTTTCACATATGTTCTCACTTTCTTTCAGGTGCAGATGCCTTGCATCCCTGGCAGAGGGTCAGGGTTAGGAGTAGGAGGTGCTGGGCCTTCTTAGGAGCACTGTGAGTAGCAGACTGGTGGGGTTTTGGGTGATGTGGTGCCAAGATCAGGCCCTGATGTTTAGTTTTCTCTTTAATACAGCTGTCTGAGAGACGCCAGCGCGGTGCCAGCAGGACCTTCCCAGCTGACGAGGTGGCCTTTCTTTGCACCTGAGACCAGCATCCCCTGATGTCTGAGAGATAAGTAGAGGGCCATGACCCACAGAGGGGATGAAAGCAGAGTGCTGGTTTGGGAATTTCTGGGAGGGGTTTTGGAGTCCCCTTGGAGATGGGGGTGTCCATGAAGTGGCCCCTTAGGCCCCGTAAAAGCAAAGTCTCACTTTTGATCACAGTGCTGAGGTGTGCAGCAGGGCAGAGCAGTCCCGGTGTGTCTCGTGTCACTTGTCTATTGTGCATTATGTGTTGTTTGTGTATCTCATGTCTTTTTCCTTAGCCCTTTGAGGGTCCTGTCAGAAACCTTGGCACCATTGTTATCATCTGTGATGTCTGCATTCCTTGGCCTGGCACCCAGGCCATAGATGCGATTCTGATACCTGTCTGAGCTCCCCAGTCAAAAGTTCTCTCTTTAGAAGCATCCAGTCAGATGTCTTTTCAGGTCTTGTTCTCAGCTGTATGGACAGCTATGCCCCACCTGGATCCATTATGGTGGATTAGGACTTGTAATAATATGAGGTTAGGTAGAGGCTTCTGATTGTAGGATTCCTAGGCATCCATCTTTGCAGTTCTTGGAAAAAATCATTCAGTTTAGCATCTTCTTCCTCCAGGGCTCTCTGAGCCTCATCAGCTCACCATCGGTCTCAGCTCGGTCATCTCCTTTTGCATTCTCTCAGTCCTTGCAGCCGTTTTCCTTGCCAAGAGATTTCTGTCTGTGTCTTGTGCCCTTTGTTTGTCACGTCCGGTCTGTCCTGTGTCATGGGTGTCAGCACACATTTGTGCCGGAGCTGCTCTGCCCTGCCGCATAGCCTGCTGCAATAGGAGACGTCCCAGGGACTTGGAATGTGTAATGTGGGGTGTAGCTGGACTCTAGATGGGATTTGTAGATGGACATAGGATCTCTGGAGGTCTTAAGTTATCCTGCAAGCGTTTGACTGTTGTCCTAACTTTCTTTTCAGATTCAGATGGCTTAAATTTCTGCCAGAGGGCCCCATCCCGGGTGAGGGGTTTCCCCCGAGCAGGTGAGGCCCCATTTGTCTCTGCAACAGAAGTGTATATGGTGACTGTGTTACAGCTCTGTTCTTTGTCTTTCTCTTTAGGAAGTAAATGTGGATACCAGCAGCCAAGGTGAGCAGTGGAGAGAAGTGGTTGTTATTGCCCAGGTCTCAAGCAGAACAATTTTTCCGCAGGCTCATCATGTCACAAGAGGGATCTGCCCAGTGTCAAAGATGGTGTTTGAGATTGAGGCTTCAGGTGAGTTGAGGATTGTGACTGGGGGAGGGAGGGTGAGCAGGTATCCAGTTGGGAGTTATTGGGAGGGGATGTGCTGGCAGCAGGGGGAGAAAGGGTGTTTATTTGAGGACCCCCCACATGAAGGCTTCTCAGATGCCTAGCAGAGGCATTGCCATGTCTTACAGCACACAAGGTCATCCACTGCACTCACAGGAATGCCATTTAACTTTGCCTTTCTCTAACCCAGGTCCCACCCTTAATAAAGGCCACAGCCTTGGAATCAGGATGAAGCTGGAGCCTGAGGGAGCCAGGCACACTCAGGAGAGGGCAAGTAGCCGCCTTGGTGGGATTTGGCCCACATAACTCTGGACTCATACTTTGGTTTTGGTTTTCTTTATTTGAGCTGACCCAGAGGCTCACAGGCCATCACGGGGCCCTCCGAGGCAGACTCATTTCAGGTGCAACATGGATCCACATCACCAGTCATCCAAAAGATAAGTCGGGGGCCATGGCCTGGAGATGGGATAATGGGAGAGTAGAAGGTTGGGAGTTCTTGCGACAGATTTAAAAATTAGCAGAGGGAAAAGCAATCTTCTCCGAGGGCTTCTTAGAACAGCTAAAGGGAGAGGCTCTACTTTGATGGCAGCTTTCAGGCGGGCAGTGCAGAACAGCTCCGGTCTGCGTCTTGTTGTCTGGTGTGCCGTGTTCCCTGGTGTGTCTTTGGGGTCCCTTTTGCCTTCTCCCCTCGAGGCCCTCAGCACAAGCATGATGTGTCGTGTTTCATGTCCCCCTGTTTGTCACGCTCTGTGTCACGGGTGTCTGCACACGTTTCTGCCGGAGCTGTTCTGCCCTGCCGCATGGCCTGCTGCAATGGAGACAGGCCTGGGGAGTTGGAATTAGTAATGTGGGGTGTACTTGGGCTCTAGATGCTGTTCCTAGATTGACATCAGGTGTTTGCAGCTTTTGAGTTGTCCTGCAGGTGTTTGACATATGTTCTCACTTTCTTTCAGGTGCAGATGCATTCCATGTGGGGCAGTGGGACAGGCTTAGGAGGTGCCGGGCCTTCTTAGGAGCGCGGTGAGTAGCAGAGTGGTGGGGTTTTGGCCGATGCGGTGCCAAGCTCAGGCCCTGATGTTTGGTTCTCTTTAATATAGCTGTCTGAGAGACACCAGCCGGGTGCCAGCTGGACCTTCCCAGCTGACGAGATGGCCTTTCTTTGCACCTGACGTGGACCAGCATCCCCTGATGTCTGAGAGATAAGTAGTGGGCCATGACCACCCACTGAGGGGATGAAAGCAGAGTGCTGGTTTGGGAATTACTGGGAGGGGTTTTTGAGTCCAGTTTGGAGGGTGTCCAAGAAGTGGCCCCTTAGGCCCCATGAAAGCCAAGTCTCACTTTTGATGACAGTGCTGAGGTGTGCAGCAGGGCAGAGCAGTCCCGGTGTGTATCGTGTCACTTGTCTGTTGTGCATTATGTGTTGTTTGTGTGTCTCCTGTTCTTTGCCTTAGCCCTTTGAGGGTCCTGTCAGAAACCCTGGCACCATTGTTAGCATCTGTGATGTCTGCATTCCTTGGCCTGGCACCCAGGCCATAGAACTTTTGACTCGGGAGCTCAGTCAGGTATCAGACTCTCTTCTCTCTTTGGGAGCATCAAGTCAGATGTCTTTTCAGGTCTTGTTCTGAGCTGTATGGACCGCTATGGCCCACCAGGATCCATTGTGGCGGGTTAGGACTTGTAAGAATGTGAGGTTAGGTAGAGGCTTCTGACTGTAGGATTCCTGGTTATCCATCTTTGCAGTTCTTGGAATGAATCATTCAGTTTAGCATCTTCATCTTCCAGGGTTCTCTGAGCCTCATCAGCTCACCATCGGTCTCAACTCGGTCATCTCCTTTTGCATCCTCTCAGTCCTTGCAGCCGTTTTCCTTGCCAAGAGATTTCTGTCTGTGTCTTGTGCCCTTTGTTTGTCATGTCTGGTCTGTCCTGTGTCACGGGTGAGAGCACACATTTGTGCCGGAGTTGCTCTGTCCTGCCATGCCGCGTAGCCTGCTGCAATAGGAGAAGTCCCAGGGACTTGGAATTTGTAATGTGGGGTGTACCTGGACTCTAGATGGGATTTTTAGATGGACATAGGATCTCTGGAGCTCTTAAGTTATCCTGCAAGCGTTCGACTGTTGTCCTAACTTCCTTTTCAGATTCAGATGGCTTAAATTTCTGCCAGAGGGCCCCATCCCAGGTGAGGGGATTGCCCCGAGCAGGTGAGGCCCCATTTGTCTCTGCGGCAGAAGTGTTATGGCAACTCTGTTACAGCTCTGTTCTTTGTCTTTCTTTTTAGGAAGTAAATGTGGATACCAGCAGCCAAGGTGAGCAGTGGAGAGAAGTGGTTGTTATTGCTCACGTCTCAAGCAGAACAATTTTTCTGCAGGCTCATCATGTCACAAGAGGGATCTGCCCAGTGTCAAGGATGCTGTTTGAGGTTGAGGCTTCAGGTGAGTTGAGGATTGTGACTGGGAGAGGGAGGGTGAGCAGGTATCCAGTTGGGAGTTATTGTGGGTGGGGGGAGGTTTGCAGGCAGCAGGGTGAGAAAGGGTGTTTATTTGTTTATTTGAGGACCTCCCCCCACACAAGGCTGTTCAGAAGCCTAGCAGAGGCATTGCCATGTCTTACAGCACACAAGATCATCTACTGCACTCACAGCAATGCCATTTAGCTTTGTCCTTCTCTAACCCAGGTGCCACTCCTAATAAAGGCCACAGCCTTGGAATCAGGGTGAAGCTGGAGGCTGAAGGAGCCAGGCACGGTCAGGAGAGGGCAAGTAGCTGCCTTGCTGGGATTTGGCCCACATAAGTCTGTGCTCATACTTTCGTTTTGGTTTTCTTTATTGCCGCTGAACGAGAGGCTCACAGGCCATCACGGGGCCCTCCGAGGCAGACTCATTTCAGGTGCAACGTGGATTCCCATCACCAATCATGCAAAAGATAAGTTGGGGGCCATGGCTTGGGGCTGGGATGATGGGAGGGTAGGGAGTTGGGAGTTCTTGGGCCAGACTTAAAAATTAGCAAACGGAAAAGCGTTCTTCTGCAAGGGCCTGTTAGGACAGCTAAAGGGAGAGGCTCTACTTTTGATGGCAGCTTTCAGGCAGGCAGTGCAGAACAGCTCTGGTGTTTCTGGTGTTGTCCGGTGTGCCGTGTTCCCTGGTGTGTCTTTGGGGTCCCTTTTGCCTTCCCCCCTCCAACCCCTCACCACAAGCATGATGTGTTGTGTTTCATGTCCCCCTGTTTGTCACGTTCTGTGTCGCGGGTGTCTGCACACATTTGTGCCGGAGCTGTTCTTCCCTGCCGCATGGCCTGCTGCAATAGCACAAGCCTGGGGAGTTGGAATTTGCAATGTGGGCTGTACTTGGGCTCTAGATGGTATTCCTAGACTGACATAAGGTGTTTGCAGCTTTTGAGTTACCCTGCAGGTGTTTGACATATGTTCTCTCTTTCAGGAGCAGATGCATTGCATCCATGGCAGAGGGTCAGGGTTAGGATGTGCTGGGCCTTCATAGGAGCACGGTGAGTAGCAGACTGGTGGGGTTTTGGGTGATGCGGTGCCAAGATCAGGCCCTGATGTTTGGTTTTCTCTTTAATCTAGCTGTCTGAGAGACGCCAGCGCGGTGACGAGGTGACACCTTCCCAGGTGACGAGGTGGCCTTTTTTTGCACCTGACATGGACTAGCATCCCCTGATGTCTGAGAGATAAGTAGAGGGCCATGACCCACAGAGGGGATGGAGGCAGGGTGCTGGTTTGGGAATTACTGGGAGAGGTTTTTGAGTCCGCATTGGAGATGGGCGATGTTCATGACGTGGCCCCTTAGGCCCCATGAAAGCCAAGTCTCACTTTTGATGACGGTGCTGAGGTGTGCAGCAGGGCAGAGCAGTCCCGGTGTGTATCGTGTCACCTGTCTATTGTGCCTTATGTGTTATGTCTTTTACCTTAGCCCTTTGGGGGGCCTGTCGGAACCCTGGCATCAGTGTTAGCATCTGTGACGTCTGCATTCCTTGGCCTGGCACCCAGGCCATGGAACTTTTGACTCGGGAGCTCAGACAGGCATCAGACTCTCTTCTCTCTTTAGAAGCATCAAGTCAGATGTCTTTTCAGATCTTGTTCTGAGCTGTATGGACAGCTCTCCCCCACCTGGATCCATTATGGTGGATTAGGACTTGTAATACTATGAGGTTAGGTAGAGGCTTCTGACTGTAGGATTCCTAGGCATCCATCTTTGCTGTTCTTGGAATAAATCCTTCAGTTAGCATCTTCTTCCTCTGGGGTTCTCTGAGCCTCATCAGCTCACCATCGGTCTCAGCTCGGTCATCTTTCTTTTGCATTGTCTCAGTCCTTGCAGCCATTTTTCTTGCGAAGACATTTCTGTCTGTGTATTGTGTCCTTTGTTTGTCACGTCCGGTATGTCCTGCATCACGGGTGTCAGCACACATTTGTGCCGGAGCTGCCGTGCCCTGCCGCATAGCCTGCTGCAGTAGGAGAAGTCCCAGGGACTTGGAATTTGTAATGTGGGGTGTAGCTGAACTCTAGATGGTATTCCTAGATTGTCATACGGCGTTTGCAGCTTTTGAGTTATCGTGCAGGTGTTTGATGGATGTTCTAACTTTTTTTCAGGTGGAGATGCATTGCATTCGTGGCAGAGTAGCTCATTCTGGATGAGGGGGTTCCCACAAGCAGGTCAGTCACTGTTCTCTTCGCTAGAGGAAGCATAAATGATGGCTGTCACAGCTCCGTTGCCTTTCCTTTTAGGAAGTCAAGGCAGAGAGCAGCAGTCCAGGCCAGTGGGCAAGGTGAGTGCTGTGTAGTGTACAGAAGCAGTTTTATTGCTGAGGTCTCAGTTTCTGGTGCAGCTCTAACTATGTCCTCTTGTTTTTTTTTTTTTTTTAAATTATTTTAGGTGGTCCACTTGTGATCTATCTTGGCCTAGCATGCCCACGCCAGGTGGGTGCAACCTTAAGGTATCGGTGTGGCATACTTGTCACGGTAGGGAGCTTGTGTTTTCATAGTATCTCAGCATGCTTTTTTGCTTTGTTTCTTTGCAGATGCTGTTGCTGCCATAAGCGTGACCAAGGAACAGAGGAGGGCAGGTGAGTCGGTGTTTAGGCAGGCCGACTCATAGGCTAGCATTATGCAGCAGCATGCTAAGCGTGTACATTTTCTTTTTGCAGGTGTCTTCTGGGCAGCCTCCGGAGTCAAATCAAGTTTTGAGGTGAGCCGGGGCAGCGGTGCGGAGGAGTCCCGGCGATTACCGTTTTTGAGGGCAATAGTCACGTTTTCTGTTGCGTCTTAGGTACCCCGAGGAGGCTCGTAGCCGCAGCTTGGAAGCGGCAGCGCCGAAGGACACACATCGAGAACATCTCAACGTCCACGTCCGACCGAGGCTGGATTTTGTCCGCTCGTCTTCCAAAAGCTAAGTGTCGGGGCCAATGGTCGGGAGAAAGGGAAAAGCCTTTACTATCACAGGGGGCAGTTTCATGTCAGCTTAGCGGAGAGGTCTGTAGCGGGACAGGCTCTCTGCAAGTAAAGAGAGAGGGTCTGTCCTCAGCCTCATCAGAGCCTTTGCCGGGCAGGGCAGTTCCAACCCATCTCCATATTCTTGTGAACTTTGCGTCGTCAGCCTTCCTCGACTCCGCATCGTCACAGCTCTTTCCCCCGAGGGGCTCGCCTTCGGGTCCGGAGCTACCGCTGCGGTCATCCCGCAGTCCGCTTCCTTCTCTAGGCTCGCCGAGCCTCTCGAGCGTCTTCCTAACCGGTTTGACACTAACTTCTTTTCGTGAGGTACATTTCATCATCACGTGCCATCATCATAGGGCTTCCTTTCCTTTGGCATCATCAGCCTCTGGCTCATCTTGTGCTAGCAATCTCAGATCTCGAAGGGGAAAGTTCCCACTTGTCTTTGTGTTAGGTCATCTGCATCTGTGTTTTGTTGTCTGTGTTACATAGTCTGTGTCCCTCGTCTTTCACGTCACAGGCCTTCCTTACATCTCGACGCTTTGTCGGCACTAATCCGTGCCATTTTGCCTATATCGCGCTCACGTTCTTTTCTGGATCTTCCTTATTCTGCCCTCTTTATGTTTTTACTCTTTGAGCCAGGAAGGATTGCAGAAGATGTTCTCATCCGTCTTCCTTCTCACTATCAGCTTTGGTAGTGCCTTTTTTCCTACGCCATTTTCTTGGACTTCTAGAGCGGTGTCTTATACCCTCCTCACGTGACTGCAGTAGTTCTATAGGTTCCATCTTCTGAAAGGGTCTAGTTCTCAGGAATTCATCTTCCAGAGTTATCTTAAGTCCTGTTGTATATTGTATCTATCTACCTATATTGTGTGTAGCTATGCTGGCTTATACTGTATGTGCTTACATTGCACGTACCTGTGATGGTTTATGTTGTATGTACCTGTGTCAGCTTATACTCTATGTACTTACCTTGCATGTACCTGTGATGGCTTATGTTGTATGTACCTGTGTCAGCTTATACTCTATGTACTTACCTTGCATGTACCTGTGATGGCTTATGTTGTATGTACTTATATTGTATGTACCTGTGTTGGTTAATATTGTATCTACTTATATTGTATGTACTTGTGTTGGCTTATATTGTATGTACCTGTGTCGGCTTATACTGTATGTACTTACATTACATGTATGTGTGTTGGCTTATATTGCATGTACCTGTGTTGGCTTTTACTGTATGTACTTATGTTGCATGTACCTATGTTGGCTTATATTGTCTCTACCTGTGTTGGGTTATACTGTATCTACTTATGTTGCATGTACCTATGTTGGCTTATAGTGTATGTACTTATATTGCATGTACCTGTGTTGGCTTATACTGTATGTACCTGTGTTGGCTTATACTGTATGTACTTATATTGCATGTACTTGTGTTGGCTTATAGTGTATGTACTTATATTGCATGTACCTGTGTTGGCTTATACTGTATGTACCTGTGTTGGCTTGTACTGTATGTACTTATATTGCATGTACCTGTGTTGGCTTATACTGTATGTACTTATATTGCATGTACTTGTGTTGGCTTATATTGTATGTACCTGTATTGGCTTGTACTGTAGGTACTTAAAATGTATGTAAGTGCATTTCCTTATATTGTCTGTACTTGCACTGTATGCATTGGCTTATATTGTGCGTACCTATGTTGTACCACTTATGGTCGGAGCTGCCCTGCCCAGGCAGGTAGTCACAGTTAGGTAGAACAGTTAGAGAAACTTTCCTGTTGCTCTGTGTTTTGTGGGATTTTGGGTAGAGAATTTATCGGTTCAGAGCAGGGACAATTCCTGGCTCTCAGATTGGCACTCGTTGACCACTTTCTGTCGTCTCACAGGTCCCCGAGGCTACCGATTTCCCCAGTCTACCACGTGATCTCAGGGAGGGGCAGCCAGAAGATGCGTCGAAGCACGTTCTTCAGCGTCTCAGGTAAGGGGCTGCAGAGGAGCGTGTAAGCGGGAAGAGTGTGTGAGCATGTGTGAGAGCCTGCGGCTGTGTCTGTCTGTGTCTGCTTGTCTCTCTGTGTCTGAGCACAGGGTGAGTGGATTTAACCTTGTGTGTGTGACTTTTGCTTTTCAGGTTTTTCAACTCATTTTTAAATTTAGAATAAAAAATCCCCAGCCGGGGGGTTTTTTTTTTTTTCCCCCCGGCTGGGTTTTTTTTTCCTCGGTCCCGGTCGGTCCGCGAGGCGACGTTCATCACCAAAGTTTGGGTGCAGACCGCCCAGGGACCGGGGTTTTCGTCAGGCAGGAGGATTTTTTGGAGGCTCCCGGGAACCACGTTCCTGAGGAGCGGTGTGAACGTGTGCCGAGTGTTAGCAGAGCGGTGGAGGTGTGAATCGGTGTGGGTTTGTGTGTAAGCTGAAGGAAGTGTGTGTGTGTGTTGAAGGGCTGTATGGTTGTAACCTTGTATGACTTTTGCTTTCCAGGTTTTTCAACTCATTTTTAAACTTAGAATAAAAAATCCCCAGCCGGGGGGTTTTTTTTTTTTCCCCCTGGCTGGGGTTTTTTTTCCTCGGTCCCGGTCGGTCCGCAAGGCGACGTTCATCGCCAAAGTTTGGGTGCAGACCGCCCAGGGACCGGGGTTTTCGTCAGGCAGGAGGATTTTTTGGAGGCTCCCGGGAACCGCGTTCCCCAGGAGCGGCGTGAATGTGTGCCGAGGGTTGGCAGAGCGGTTGAGGTGTGAATGAGTGTGGGTTTGTGTGTAAGCTGAAGGAAGTGTGTGTGTGTGTGTGTGTGTGTGTGTGTGTGTTGAAGGGCTGTATGGTTGTAACCTTGTATGACTTTTGCTTTTCAGGTTTTTCAACTCATTTTTAAATTTAGAATAAAAAATCCCCAGCCGGGGGGTTTTTTTTTTTTTCCCCCCGGCTGGGTTTTTTTTCCCTCGGTCCCGGTCGGTCCGCGAGGCGACATTCATCGCCAAAGTTTGGGCGCGGACCGTCCAGGGACCGGGGTTTTCGTCAGGCAGGAGAATTTTTTTGGGGGCTCCCGGGAACCACGTTCCCGAGGAGCGGCGTGAACGCGTGCCGAGTGTTAGCAGAGCGGTCGAGATGGGTCGAGGTGTGAATCGGTGTGGGTTTGTGTGTAAGCTGAATGAAGTGTGTGTGTGTTGAAGGGCTGTAGGGTTGTAACCTTGTATGACTTTTGCTTTTCAGGTTTTTCAACTCATTTTTAAATTTAGAATAAAAAATCCCCAGCCGGGGTTTTTTTTTTTTTTTCCCCCGGCTGGGTTTTTTTTTCCTCGGTCCTGGTCGGTCCGCGAGGCGACGTTCATCACCAAAGTTTGGGCGCGGACCGTCCAGGGACCGGGGTTTTCGTCAGGCAGGAGAATTTTTTGGGGGCTCCCGGGAACCACGTTCCTGAGGACCAGTGATTGCTGGGGTGTAATTTAGTAGTTGTGATGAGAGGGCCGGTGGGTTTGTGTGCTATTTGAAGGGAGTGTCTGTGGTAGGTGAGTGTTGTTTTCTCTGGTTTTGTTGTTTTGGGTTTCCTGTAACCCAAAATTTAACATGTAATGGAAATAGCAAAAGGTTAGTGTATCAGTTTGTGTTAATCTTTGTATTGCTTTGTATTGCTTTGTATTGCTTTGTATTGCTTTGTATTGCTTTGTATTGCTTTGTATGTAGATTTTATCAGTGTGTCTATGGATTGTATTTGTGCTTGCATTTGTGTACACTGTTTGTATGTCTTTTGCTGATGTGTAAATAAGAACATTCATGTAATAAAGTTGAATCACCCCTAATAAAGATACCCCTGCCCTTCCCTAATCCCACCCTCCCACCTCCCCCCCCCCACCTCCCCCCCCCCACCCCGGCTCCTGTCTTTTTTTGTAATTTCTTTCTGCTGTATTTCTTCCTTTTGCTCCTCACTTTGCTTTCTATTTCTAATTTAACTTCCTTTCTATTTCTCATTTAACTTGCTTTCTATTTCTAATTTAACATCTGTCTCTAACCCTTTGTTTCTGCTTCTGTAACTCTGTTTTATTTTTCTCTCTATTGCTTTGCACCTTATTACTTTTCCTTTATAACTTTCACCCTTGCTCTTCTTGCTTCTTTTTCTCTCTGTGTTCTTTGCCTCAGTTTGTCTTTTTTTGCTCTTAGTCTTTTCCTTTTTCACTCTCCCCTCAGTTTTCACTTTAACTCTAACCCTAACCACTTTTTTTCCCTGTAACTCTTTTTCTTTTCTGTCTCTGTCTTGGTTTCTCTGTCTGTGTTTTCTTCTCCTTTGTCTCTGTCTTCTCTTCTGTGTCTCTCTTTTTCTTTCTCTCTCTGTCTTCTCTTCTGTCTCTCTCTTCTCTCTATTACTTTTCTCTTTGTCGTTTCTTTCTTTTCTCTTTCTCTTTCTCTTTCTCTTTCTCTTTCTTTTCTCTCTCTTGTGTCTATTTTTCTTTTCTCTTTCTTTTCTGTCTTCTCTCATTTCTGTCTCTCTTCTGTCTTTTTTTTTCTGTCTCTTCTCTCTCTCTTTCTCTCTCTCTCTTTCTCTCTCTTCTCTCTCATCTGTCTTTTTCTTGTCTCTCTCTTTTTCTTTTCTGTCTCTGTGTCTTTCCTCTCTCCTTCTTCTCTCTCTTTCTCTCTCCCTCTTCTCTCTGTTTCCTTTCTCTCTTCTGTCTCCTCTGTCTTATTTTCTGTCTCTTCTCTTTTTTTTTTTCCTGTCTTCTCTCTCTCTTCTCTCTTTTTCTTTTCTGTCTCTCTTTCTTTTCTCTCTCCTTCTTCTCTCTCTTCTCTCTTCTCCCTCTCTCGTCTTCTCTCTCTCTCTCATCTTCTCTCTCTCTCTCTTTTCTCTCTTCTCTCTATTTCTAACTTTGCTTTCCTTTCTAGCTTTAGTTTAAAAAAGCAGCAGTAGAAACTTTCAGGCTCCCTGGGAGTAAAGCAAAAAAAATAAAATAATTATAAAAGAAAGCATTTACTCCCCGGGAGCCTGAAATTTTCTACTGCTGCACCAGACATATAGTTTTTCTTCTTTTTACTATATACAGCACATAGAAACCCCACCCAGGTGCTGCCACTCAAGCCTCATCATCCACCCCTACAGACCACCCCCAGTAGCCAAGCACCCCCTCCCCCTTGTCGTCCCGGGCCCCTATCCCTCCCTGGGGTATTGCACCCCCCCACCCCTAGCTGCAACCCCCCCAGTACCCAAGCACCCCCCCCCCCCCCCCCCCCCCCCCCCCAGTTGTCCCCCCGCCCCCTGTTGTTCCCCCGCCCCTAGCTGCCACCCCCCTGTTGCCACTCCCCCTGCACGCCACTCCCCCCGTACCCGAGCACCCACCCCGAGGCATTGCCCCCGGTCGCTGAGCCGCCCCCGGCGCGTGTTGCCCCCCGCGCCGCTGTTTGAGCGCCCCCTGCTGTTGCACACCCGGTATTGCAAGTATTACAGCGCCCCCTGCTGTTGTGCTTCAGGTACTGCAATTACAGCGCCCCCCCAATTACAGCGCCCCCTGCCGTCCACATCGCAGCACTACACCCCCAGCTGTACGCCGTGACGTCACGAGAGCGACCCACCCCCAGGAAGGACCCCCCGGGGCATAGCCGTCCCTCCCAGTGCCCGACCGAAAACCCCACACCCCTCCCCGGACCCCGGAAGCCCCTCGCCGCGCCGCCGCCGGCCGCCCCCGCACCGCAACAGCATTCCGGCCCCCGCCGACCCCCGGAAACCCCCGAAAAACCCCCCAAACCCCGAAAAAAAACCCCCTGTCCCGGCCGGCCGCCATTTTACCGGAAGTGACGTCATTGCTCCTGGGCGCCGCCATCTTGTCCCGGGAAACCACGTGCTTCCCTGGGCGCCGCCATGTTGTTATTGCCGGAAGCAACCCCTCGGGCGCCGCCATGTTGTTGCCGGAAGCAACACCACGGCGCCGCCATTTGCAACCGGAAACCACGTGACAGCATGAGCGCCGCCATCTTGTCCCCCCCACCACGTGGTCGCCTGGGCGCCGCCATGTTGTTGCCGGAAACGAGACCCGGGCACGGCCATCTTGTAACCGGAACCCACGTGACAACATGGGCGCAGCCATGTTGCTCCTTGTCACGTAACCGCCGCCATCTTGGAAAACTATCACGTGACCGCATGGGGGCCGCCATCTTGGATCGGGGTTAGTTTTACCGATTAATTTTAACAATTAGGGTTGCATTTAACTAGGGGGTGGACCCCACGCCCCAGTTAAATAGGGGGGTGGACCCCACCCCCTAACTAATTAGGGGGTGGACCCCACCCCCTAAATAATTAGGGGGTGGGGTCCACCCTCTAATTAATGCCATCCCCAACCCCATTTCCCTTACCTAACCCTAATTAGTACTCGGACTTGCTATCCCCATCCCCCATTCCCTATCCTAACCCTAATTAGGACCCGAACTTGATGCCACCCCCCCTGCCCATTTCCCTACCCTAACCCTAATTAGTACCCTAACCCCATCCCCAATACCCTACCCTAACCCTAGCCCCAATCCCTAACCCTAAGCCCTAACCCTAACCCTAGCCCCAACCCCAACCCTAACCCTAAGTAGTAGGGTTTTCAAGAGTACCATTTTTTGCACAGTACCCCTTTTCTTGGAGTACCATTTTCCCAGGAGTACCATTTTCTCCAGAGTACCCTTTTTCCGGGAGTACCTTTTTCTCAGGAGTACCCTTTTTCTCAGGAGTACTAGTTTTCCAGGAGTACCTTTTTTTTCCAGAGTACTGCTTTTTTCAGGAGTATCAATTTTTTTGGGAGTATTAATTTTTTGAGGAGTACTCCTTTTTTCAGGAGTACTAGGGTTAGGGTTGGGGTACCGGGTTAGGGTTAGGGTTAGGGTTGGGGTACCGGGTTAGGGTTGGGGTACCGGGTTAGGGTTAGGGTTAGGGTTAGGGTTAGGGTTAGGGTTAGGGTTAGGGTTAGGGTTAGGGTTAGGGTTAGGGTTAGGGTTAGGGTTAGGGTTAGGGTTAGGGTTAGGGTTAGGGTTAGGGTTAGGGTTAGGGTTAGGGTTAGGGTTAGGGTTAGGGTTAGGGTTAGGGTTAGGGTTAGGGTTAGGGTTAGGGTTAGGGTTAGGGTTAGGGTTAGGGTTAGGGTTAGGGTTAGGGTTAGGGTTAGGGTTAGGGTTAGGGTTAGGGTTAGGGTTAGGGTTAGGGTTAGGGTTAGGGTTAGGGTTAGGGTTAGGGTTAGGGTTAGGGTTAGGGTTAGGGTTAGGGTTAGGGTTAGGGTTAGGGTTAGGGTTAGGGTTAGGGTTAGGGTTAGGGTTAGGGTTAGGGTTAGGGTTAGGGTTAGGGTTAGGGTTAGGGTTAGGGTTAGGGTTAGGGTTAGGGTTAGGGTTAGGGTTAGGGTTAGGGTTAGGGTTAGGGTTAGGGTTAGGGTTAGGGTTAGGGTTAGGGTTAGGGTTAGGGTTAGGGTTAGGGTTAGGGTTAGGGTTAGGGTTAGGGTTAGGGTTAGGGTTAGGGTTAGGGTTAGGGTTAGGGTTAGGGTTAGGGTTAGGGTTAGGGTTAGGGTTAGGGTTAGGGTTAGGGTTAGGGTTAGGGTTAGGGTTAGGGTTAGGGTTAGGGTTAGGGTTAGGGTTAGGGTTAGGGTTAGGGTTAGGGTTAGGGTTAGGGTTAGGGTTAGGGTTAGGGTTAGGGTTAGGGTTAGGGTTAGGGTTAGGGTTAGGGTTAGGGTTAGGGTTAGGGTTAGGGTTAGGGTTAGGGTTAGGGTTAGGGTTAGGGTTAGGGTTAGGGTTAGGGTTAGGGTTAGGGTTAGGGTTAGGGTTAGGGTTAGGGTTAGGGTTAGGGTTAGGGTTAGGGTTAGGGTTAGGGTTAGGGTTAGGGTTAGGGTTAGGGTTAGGGTTAGGGTTAGGGTTAGGGTTAGGGTTAGGGTTAGGGTTAGGGTTAGGGTTAGGGTTAGGGTTAGGGTTAGGGTTAGGGTTAGGGTTAGGGTTAGGGTTAGGGTTAGGGTTAGGGTTAGGGTTAGGGTTAGGGTTAGGGTTAGGGTTAGGGTTAGGGTTAGGGTTAGGGTTAGGGTTAGGGTTAGGGTTAGGGTTAGGGTTAGGGTTAGGGTTAGGGTTAGGGTTAGGGTTAGGGTTAGGGTTAGGGTTAGGGTTAGGGTTAGGGTTAGGGTTAGGGTTAGGGTTAGGGTTAGGGTTAGGGTTAGGGTTAGGGTTAGGGTTAGGGTTAGGGTTAGGGTTAGGGTTAGGGTTAGGGTTAGGGTTAGGGTTAGGGTTAGGGTTAGGGTTAGGGTTAGGGTTAGGGTTAGGGTTAGGGTTAGGGTTAGGGTTAGGGTTAGGGTTAGGGTTAGGGTTAGGGTTAGGGTTAGG